>NC_056740.1:291436593-291516593 GCF_019279795.1 Protopterus annectens
GCACACACGCATCTGGCGTAACAACTTGATGGGGGTTCTGCAGCATTAGTCAGTAATGTTTATGCCACAAAAAGAATACCTATTTATGGCCAATAAGGTGTCTGTCAGCTCACAGTGACAAAGGTGGTACACTTTAGTTACACATCAGTGGAAGATGTGCAGGGAGGTACATGAAGAAGGGTGCATTGTACTCAGTTATTGGTGTGATGAAGGCTGGGAACTATGGAGGTATTATGGCCTCTGATGTGGATGTCCTTCATATATTCAGTACGTGTGTTACATACAAAGGAGTAGTCAGCACTGTGACTACATGCTGGAGGATGTTCCACTTAACATCTACCCCAGGACATAGGTAACATATCTATTAGTGTGATTATGGGGTGTTATGTCCACATTATACTTGGGTTGTGTGTTTGTTTTCCTTACGTAACAAATCCCCCCATGTTTTCTTGTCATTTCAGGTGTTGTCATGGCTGTAGCAGCAATATTTGGTGTGTGTTAATACTGTCTGTATTACACGAATATCACAGGTAGAGTCAATGATTACCCAGAATCTGTAGTCCTTCAGGCAACTGTTTGGACACAGGATCTGTATGTCATCTGTGATATCCATCACTTAAATGGACAGGAAAGGACCTGCAGACATCCCTGATGTATGGACCTGATCACTGGACCTGAGATATATTTCATTTCACACATGTCAAAATAGTTAGATGCCACATATGTGATCACCTGGTCGACCCACTTGGTGATATAACTGTTTATGGCCACATCTGACAGGGTTGATTGAATATCTCAGTGTGGATTTGTGTCAAATGCCTTGGCCTGGTCAAGTTCAACAGGATGATAGTTGTGACGAAAATGAAACACTGTCATCTGTGTTAGCATGTCTGGCAGGATATTTGTGTATATTCTCAGATTATGCCAGCATGTCTAATTGTGAAAATGTAAATATGTTTTTAAAATGTTGAACATTTCCCTGTTTAAAAATGTTTAAAGAATCTGCCAGTGTTTTGATACATTTCTAACTGCACATGTTTGTGAGGGAGATTCTAAAGTACAAACTGTCTGTGGAGAATCAGCTGATCAGTAGGTGATGTCACTAGAATGTTCCTGGTTGCTAGATGATTATCTGAACAGATGACTGACAGGAAAAATAACTTTTTTCAAACAGCTGAATGTTATTTTTAAAATAAGACAGTTGAGGCTGTTAACCTGGACTAAACAAAGACTGCTGAAGTCAATTGAAGGCAGTTAGTTAAGAGTTGCAGTCAGTTACAGTCCTGTGCAGTGGATACCCAAAAATGGACTCACCAAAAACTGTAAGCCTGCCTTTGCTTTGCTGTTATGTTTTAGATTAGATCAAAGACAGTATTCTCTAGGTAGATTAGGAATGTTTAGTTATTTAGAGTTTTTATAAAATGATGGGACTTCTATCCTACAGTTTAATTTTATATTTCTGGTGATTGAATTCTGATGTTTACTGAAAATTATTGATTTACATTCTTGTAATCATTTTACTCATTATTAAATGTTTTTCATTACTTTACACTGTGGCTGGACAATTAGTGTATTCTTTAGAGAATAGAAAGGGTTTGTACCTGTTTGATACTCCCCAGGTCATCTTGAATGCCTGGCTGCTTCTGGTCATAGCTATCATTTAGTTTCACATTTAATTTTAATAATTGATCACCCTTTGAAGGTTATGCAGACCTGCCTGACTCTGGTGGCAGCTTTTACCAGGGGACACAGCTGGAAATGTGTGTCAGGCTTCCCATAAGTGTTAAGAGTGTGTGAGATTTAAACTTTTTTTGAGTATGAGTAAGTCAGAGGTCTTAAGCTGGAACACATTGTTCTGAAGTGTATGATAAGGGATTACATTTGGGGTGGACATAGGTATATAATCCAGTCCGAGGAAATAGAACATGTTCCTGCTGTGCTCTTCAGGGAAATTGTGGATGTTTACTCTTGTGTGCTCTGTACTCTGGTATTTTCTGTGACACTCCCACAATGGAGTCAGTGATAAGGATTGAGGCTCCTTAATTACTGACCTGGGTTTTATGTGGGGGGACATCACATTATTGGGGGCAGTCCAGTGGGATATTAGTTAGACATCACATTATTGGTGGCAGTCCGGTGGGATATAAACTGGATGTCACATTATTGGTGGCAGCTTAGTGGGATTTTTAATTGGATTTCAATAGCCTATGGGTAGTTTTCATTAAGGTGTGCACTGTTGACAGCCACAAGGTAAAAATTCAGAATTTCAATCCACCATAGTTTTTTATTTTTAGTTAGATAGCCAGGGATAGCAGGCAAGGATGTCAGCAGAAGATTTGAGCAAGCTGACAAAGATTCAGTTGGCTAAGGAGTGTGAAGCCAGGGGATTGGTGCATGCCAACCTAACCAAGAAATCAATGATTTCAGCCTTGGCTGCAGACACAGCTCAGATCAGACGTTCAGAGGATATCCAGTTTGGTGTTGATGATGTGCAGCCTGCCGAGATAAGACAGTCTACATTTTCTTCAGAGGACCTGAGAATTTGACTGCAGTTTAGGAGACTGGAACTGGAGGCTGAGAAGAAGAGGCAATAATATGAACTGGAGGCCAAATGACTGAAGACTGAAGAGAGACTGTGCCTGGAAGCCCAACGATGGGAGGCCAGACGTCTTGAACTAGAATCAGCAGAGAGAGTGAGGTGTTTAGAAGCTGAGGAAAATGAGAGACAGCACTGGCATGAAGTGGAGCTTCTTACCCTTCAAAATGGTTATGGAGGTAATGGGGAAGGGAATAACTGGACCCCAGAAGCCGTAAAGGTCAACAAACATTTTCCTCAGTACAGACCTCAGGATATCTTTGATAGTTTTATTCATATTTTTGAGAGGGTATGTAGACAGTATGATGTTGACCATGAGCACTGGGTTTGGCTCCTGACTCCCTTACTCCATGATAAACTGTTCAGGCTGTAGCAAAGTTAAATGATGTAGATTGATTGAATTATGACAAAATTAAATGTTGCTTGCTTGACTACAGAAAAAAAGTTTTGTGAACACAGACGCAAAGCAGATGAAAGTGTACAAGATTATACTGCTGACTTAAGTACTTACTTTTACAAATTGGTGAGTGGGTGTCAGGTCACCATTTTCTAGGGACTGGCAGACCTTTTGGTGAGGGAATAAGCCATCAGTACCTTGCATGATGACATGAGAGTCTGGTTAGCAGATCATAAGTGTAACTCTGCAGAGGAGTTGGAGAGAAAAGGGGATCTCTACTTGAAAGTAGAGCACCACTACATAACAAAGGGATACGCAGTGCTGCACATGGACATAAGGGAACCCATGAGGAGGAGTCTAAACCATTCCAACAGAGTACACCAGTAACGGGAGAGATTACTAATCCAAGGGCACAGTTAGGAATTAGATGTTTCAAGTGTACCTAGAGTGGACACATAGCTGCCAAATGGCCATCGAGGTAAGGTGAGAAACAAAAGGTGAGGGAGCCAGTAAGTGTGGATGAGAAACTGCCAGTGGTAAGTTGTTTAGAAATAACTGAGGTACAAAATTATCACCAAAATGTATATCCTATCTTAGTAGATGGTAAACAGGTAACTGCTATCAAGGACACAGCTTCTGATATAACCACTGTGAGTCCTGCAGTAGTTAGAGAAGAGTAGCACTTGCTTGGGCAATCCACTCTAGTCAGAGCACTGGGAGAGACAGCATTACAAGTAACTTTGCCTAGGGTTCATCTTGACTGGGAGGGTGAAACAGGAAACAAGCAGGCAAGTGTGTTTGAGGATATTTCTAAAGATTTCCTGATAGGGAATGACTTTGATGATGCAGTACCTTGTGTACATGCAGTGACACACAGTCAGGATCAGGCTTGGAGAAAGGCATGTAAGTCTGGTAGTCAGGGACAGACCCATAAAGATCTCATACCTGAAGCTGGGAATGGTGTGGTGGCTCTTTCAGAGAAGGTGCTATCTGGTAGCAGTAAGTCTGAATGTGAGCCACAGCTGTTGGTGGGCACTGATGTTCCCTTGTACATGGTGACTGTCAGGACGGACATGAGTGATGGTACCCACAGTGACAGCAATGCACAGCTGTTGGAAGTGACTAGGCTTCCTGTGGAAGGGGAGCTGGGAAAGGTCATGAATGTAGAATTGAGACAGGATCAATTTATGGATCTGACATTACAAAGCTTGAGGAAGATGGCTAAGGAGGCAACTGAGGCTCAAGGAAGAGGAGAGTCTGTATACTGGAATAAAGGTTTGTTGTATAAAGAGTGGACTCCTTGAGATGGGCTAGAAGGTGAAGTAAAACGGCAGTTGGTGTGCCTAGAGCTTACTGTCTGCCACATTTAGCCATATCACATGATATTCCGTTCTCATGACGTATGGGCATAAGACATACTAAGAGACATATTATGCAAAATTTCTATTGACCCTGGATTGTGAGGGATGTGGTAAGATATTGTAGGACTTGTGACCAGTGGCAAAAAGTTGGTAAAGCAGGGGTCAAGGCTAAGGCTCTGCTAATGCCTTTATCAATTACTGAACAGCCATTTCTGAGAGTAGCCCTGGATATTGTCGAACCCCTGAGTACTCCAAATTCTACAGGAAAAAAATACATCTTGGTGGTAATATACTATGTTACCAGATATCCTGATGTGGTTGCTCTACTGTCTATTAAGGCAGAGAAGATGGCAAATGCTTTGCTAGACATCTTCAGCAGAGTAGGTCTTCTACAAGAAATACTGACTGACCAAGGTGCCAACTTCATGTTAGACCAGCTGACTTGTCTCTGGATGCATTGTGGGATGAAACATCTAAAGACCACCCCCTGCCATGTGACTAATGGTATTGGGGAGAGGTTAAACTCTACACTGAAGACTATGCTATGGGCATTTGCAAACTGGTTTAAAAGGGAGTGGGACAAGTATTTGCCCCATCTATTTGCGTACAGGGAAGTACCACAGGAATCTAAAGGTTTTTCACCCTTTGACTTGTTATATGGGCACAGGGTGAGGGGGGCCTTTAGATTTAATTCGAGACAAGTGAGAAGGTGACAGTGAATCTCACAAGGACTCTGCTGTGCTTATGTTCTCAAGTCTTGGATAAGACCTAAGAAGCTCATGGTTTTAGCTCAACCAACTCTCAAGAGAACCTAGGTGTGGCCCAACAACAAAAGAAGGTGTGGTATGACAGGAATGCTTGAGCCCGAGAGTGTGCTGAGGGACAGAAGGTAATGATACTTGTTCCTGTTAGACATAACAAGTTACAAGCAGCTTGAGAGGGACCCTTTGAGGTGGTGAGGAAAATCAATGACGTGAACTACATGGTAAATTTGGTAAGTAGGAGACAAGGGCACAAACTGTACCATGTGAATATGATGAAACCTTATCATGACAGGGAAGCTCTAGTATTGAGCATTCATAGTGGATGGCAGGACACCAAAAACCTATTAAGCAGGTTCCTTCTAGAGTACCTGAGAGAGTGAAGCAGACTCTGAAAGAAGAAATAGGGTAAATGCTAGAACTGGGGGTAATTCAAAAGTCTAACAATCCTTGGGCTTCCCCAGTAGTGTTAGTACCAAAGAAAGACTATTGATTTAACTAAGGGATACTGGCAGGCACCCTTGACGTCTGCTGCTAGAGAAAGGTCAGCTTTTGTAACCCCTTACAGATTGCATGAATTTATCAGCATGTCTTTTGGAATGAAAAATGCACCAGCAACTTTCCAGAGACTGGCAGACAATATCTTAGTAGGAGCAGGGTAATACACTCTAGCATACTTGGATGACATCATTATTTACAGCCATTACCGGCAGGAATATCATATTACGGAGGTCTTGGATAGATTAGGTAGGGCAGGATTATCCATTAAACCCAGTAAGTGTCAAGTGGGTTTGACAGAGGACACTTATTAGGACACAGAGTGGGAAGTGGTAAAATCAGTCCAGAACCTATCAAGGTGGAAGCTATTCAAGCGTGTCCAGTTCCTGTTATTAACAAGTGAGAGCATTTCTAGGGACAGTAGGGTACTATAGGAAATTTGTCCCTAATTACACCACCACGGCTGCACTCCTTACTAACCTAACTAGGAAGAATAAACCAGACAAGGTAATGTGGACCACAGATTGCAAACAGGCATTTCAAAACCTTAGACATTTTGGGGTAACCCTTTTAGCCAGCCCAGATTACAATAAAAAATGTTATACAGGTAGATGCTTCAAATTATGGGGTTGAGGCTGTATTTAGCCAAGTTCCGCAAAAGGAGAAGAGCACCCAGTAGTATATCTGAGCCGCAGACTTCAACCTAGAGAAGAGTGTTACGCAGCCATGAAGAAAGTGTGTTTGGCCATAGTTTGGGCTTTGCAAAAAGCTGCAGCCCTATCTTTAATGGAGAAAATTCACTGTACTCACAGATCATAACCCTTTAACATGTCTTAATGGGGTCAGTAAGCAAAATGCCAAGTTCCTGAGGTAGAGTCTAGGATTGCAAACATACGATATGACCATATAACATCGCAGTGGGGTTAATAATGCCATTCCGGATGCATTGTCCAGGAGAGGAGTGGGTTAATATTCCCAGGTAGATCTATTTTTCATAAGCAGCAGTTTTCAAGGGTCACTTGAAAATCTTGCTCGAGTCATAAGGGGGTAGAAATGTGACGAAAATGAAAACAATATCATTCATGTTAGCATGTCTTGACAGGAGATTTGTGTATATTCTCAGATTAACTTGTATTGTATGCCAGCATGTCTAACTGTGAAAATGTACATAAGTTTTTAAAATGTTGAGTATTTCCCTGTTTACACAAAATGTTTAAAGAATATGCCAGTTTGTTGATACATTTCTAATTGCACATGCTTGTGAGGGAGATTCTAAAGTACAAACTGCCTGTGGAGAATCAGATGATCAGTAAGTGATGTCATTAGAATGTTTCTGGTTGCTAGGTGATTATTTAAACAAATGATTGACAGGAAAAATAGCTTTTTCAAACAGCTGATTGTTATTTTTAAAATAGGACAGTTGAGACTGTTAACTTAGACTATAAAAGAGGCTGCTGAAGTCAGTTGAAGGGCAGTTAGTTGAGTTGCAGTCAGTTCCAGTGCTGTGCACTGGGTACCCAAAAAAGGACTCACCAAAAACTGTAAGTCTGCCTTTGCCTTGCTGTTATGTTCTAGATTAGATCAGGGATAGTATTCTCTAGTTAGATTAGGAAAGTTTAGTTATTTAGATAGAGTTTTTTTCTAAAATGATGGACTTCTATATTACAGTTTAATTTTATATTTCTTGTGACTGCATTCTGGTGTTTACTGAAAATTACTGATGTACATTCTTGTAATCATTTTACTTATTATTAAAAGTTGTTTTCATTACTTTACATTGTGGCTGGACAATTGTGTATTCTTTTGAGATTAGAGAGTGTTTACACCTGTTTGAGACTCTCCATGTCACATTGAATGCCTGGCTGCTTCTGGTCATAGCTATCATTTATTCTGACATTTAATTTCAATAATTGATCACCCTTTGAAGAGTGTGTAGACCTGATTCTGGTGGGAGCATTTACCATTTGTATTGGGGAAGGGATACAGCTGGAAGTCTGTGTCAGTCTTCCCATCAGTGTTAGAGTGTGTGAGATTTAAATTTATTTTGAGTGTGAGTCAGAGGTCTTAAACTGGAACACATTGCTCTGAAGTGTATAATAAGGGATTACATTTGGGGTAGACAGAGTTATATAGTCTAGTCCCAAGAAGTACAATGTGTTCCTGTTTTGCTCTTAAGGGAAATTGTGGAATTTTACTTGTGTGCTCTGTGCTCTGGTGTTTTCCGTTATGCTCCCACACTGGAGTCAGTGGTGAGGACTGAAGCTCCTTAAATTACTGACCCGGATTTTAAGTGGGGGGAATGTCACATTACTGGTGGCAGTCCAGTGGGATATTAACTGGATGTCACATTACTGGTGGCAGTCCGGTGGCTTATTAACCTGATATCACAACAGTGTTTTCATCACAGATGCCCTAGGTGACCTCTTTGAGGACATCAGATGTAACAGACATGGTGTAGCATTAACAACTCACACAAATCTGTTGTACACGGCCAGGATATTACTAGTGTCCATTTAGAAAAGGTCCGTGATGACATGTTGGTCTACCTCATAGCTGAGGATAGTCAGGATGTGCCTATACATGCATGCATCTGGTGCTGCCCCCCCCAACTTAGAGGAATGCATGTTGATGTAAACCCTTCTAATGGAACAAAGTCAATGTGGAGGGTGTGTTGAAGTGTGTATTCAACCATATCAGGAAGGTGTATGTGTTGAGTAATGCCATAGGTGATCTGTGATGTTGTCACAGCCCACTGATTCTGTGTGACAGTCCTGGATAAAGGTAAGACTGTGCATACTGCCTATCTTGATATAGCTTAGGGTTCTGACACAATCCCCCATGCAGGTATCATTGAAAAACTCTCCCAGCTGAGGATTAACACTTACATCACTAAATGGATAACCAACTGTCTCAATGACAGATCACATACTGTGAAGGTTGGTGAATCAACCTGTACCAGTAGAGCTGTTGCCACTGGTGTACCCCATGGATCTGTGCTTAGCGTTTTACTGTTTGCAATCTATTTCTCGACAGTTCAGGCAAAAGTCTGACCTTTGGCTTACCACATTGGCTGATTCTTGCATATTGGGTGCAATCAGTGAGTCCACCAATGATGATAACATACTACAGGAGGTGCTAGCACAGACAAATTACTGATGCAAAACCACATGCTCTACAAATAAATGCAGAAATGTGTATTTTGTACTTCTGAAAACTGGAATTCCATGCCAATTACAGCATTGAAAACAGTCCTGCTATGCTGAAACCCAGTGCTGCAAGCACTGGGAACAAATATAGATAGCAATCTGAACTACAACCAGGAATTGTCCACACTGGTATTGAAAGACTATGTTGTACACATCATAAGTCATGCCATCATATTCAGCTCTTAGGACTGTATGACAGCACTGTACTCGAACCTCATCAGAACACTAACAGAGTATAATGCTCTCTTTTGCATGTACCTCACCAGACACATGCAGCAGCTGGAGAGACCAAAGAGGTTTCTCACCAAGAAAACAGAGCCTACAAACCATGGCATGATGTATGAGGATAGACTGAAATCCATGTCACTGTTATCTGTATCATATATGATGAGGTGACTTCAGTATATGACGACCCTACCCTGGTGGGAATAGTGCACATCCACAAATCAGATAAAGCTGATGACATCAGTAGTATCTGTTGAGGAGAATATGGTAATAACAGTGTCCCATATGCTGGTGTAAAAGGTTCTCTGTAATGTCAAGCAAGAGCACAAACACACATACATATACACACACACACACACACACACACACACACACACACACACACACACACACACACACACACACACCTGACTGCAGTGAGAATAGAACCTCTACCCAAGTACACAGACTACAGACCTCTGTATTTAAGGCAAGCACAACAGCTCAAGTCTTAACTGGAGAGTCTCTGACAACACTTTATGGCTAATGACATCAGCAGTGTCTATTGAGACAAATATGGCAATAACAGGGTCCTGCATGCTGGTGTAAAAGGCTCTCTGCAATGTCAAGCAGGAGCGCGCGCGCGCGCACACACACACACACACACACACACACACACACACACACACATACTTGACTGCAGTGAGAATAAAACCCCTACTTATCGAAGTATACAGACTACAGAACTCAGTACTTTACACAAGTGCCACAGCACAAGTCTGACTTTTACAAGACTGCAGCTCAACTTATAATGGATGACATCAGCAAGGGATGTTGGAGAGAAGATGTTGGGAGGCCTGCATAAAATGGATGTGTAGACATGTGCAAGTATCAAAATACTGTCAATCCATGGAATTGGAGCAGTAACTGTAGGATACACACTTCTGCTCTTCTTTCTAGACACACTCACACAACCCCAGTTGACTGCAGTGACAACAGAATTCGTAGAAGGCTACTAGTCTAATGACACAAGGGCATTTATAAGCCTAGCCGTGTAAAAACACACGTGTCCTTATTAAGTATAATTTAATTGGTCATTGTTAGCAGTGTGATTTTGCAATCAGCACTGACTGGCCCTATCCATGAGGGACATAGGTGCCATCCCAAGGACAAATTTACAATCATCCATCCAGATGTCAAGGTTGTGCTTGAATAGAATCCTTGAGGAGCACTGCTTCACATGCAACAAGAGCCTATTATAGAGGAGTGGCAATTGCTGGGAGATATATCTCTCTCCCCAGCATGTTCTGTTTATGTCACAGGCAAGGCTGAGATCCCTGGAACAACTTATTCTTGTCCCATTTGATTTGCAGATGTCCAGCATTTCCAGTAGGGCAGGGTATGTGACTGCTATGTAGGCTAGGCATAGGTCACCACTTAGCAGCCTGCATGATACTGAGTACAGTGACAGGTCATTCAGTCTTTCCATGTATGTCATGTTTTAAAAGCCCTCGATTCTCCAGGTCACAAACCTCTGTGTTTTCTCCAGTTGCTGCATGTGTCTGCTGAGGTACAGACAGAAGGCAGTACTGTACTCAATTAGTGGTCTGACAAGGGTAGAGTACAGCAGAGCTATGACATCCCTGGTCTTGGATATGATGGCTTTATTTATGAGGCGCACAATGTAGAATGTGTGTCTCACGACTATGGACACATAGTGATTGAAGTGTAGATTACTATCAACATGTGTTCCCAAGTCTCGCAACACTGTTTGACCTTAGAGGGGTGCTATGTATACCATAATTATCAGGGGTACTTCATTGCCAAACTGGACAATGAGACACTTTTTGCTTTAAGGTTTAATCCATGAGTTTGGCACCAATCATCTGTCTGTGTCATCCCCTTCTGTAACATATTTACATAGTTGGGGGACTCTATATGACTGCGTCCAGTTGACAGTCATCTGCGAATTTGGTAAGCCACAGGCCATCTACCTTTGCCTGGACTTCAGATAAATAGTTTATAAACAGTTGAGGGCCCAGCACAGATTCTTGTGGTATTCCACTGGTAAGCGGCCTAGTGGTGGAGGTGCAGTTCCCAACTTTGACAGTGTGTGTTCTGTCAGTAAGCCAGTTGGCTATCCATCTAGTAATTTATGGGTTAAATCCCTGACAGGAAATTTTCTCTATGATACCTGAATGGGGGATAGTGACAAATGCCTTGGATAACTCAACATAGACGGTATGTCCTGTAGTCCCTCATCCAGGTCTTTGAAGTCCATATCAAAGAAGTCTACTAGGTTTAATAAGCAAAATCTACCCTTAAGAAAACCAAAATGGGTCAGGTCAAGTGTGTTGAAAGTCAGCTATGTCCCTGTGTAAAAGGTCCATGCCAATTCGTTCCCTAGCCTTGCAGATAAGGCTTTTTAGGCTTATGAGTCAATAGTTGTAGTTCTGCATGTTACCATACTGATATGCATTGCATATCATGCAACATTTGATATTAATTTCTGTAGTGTGGATGATATGTGTGTGTGGAAAAAGTACTGAGACACCAGGGTTGCAGTGCTTGGGGGGAGGCAACACATGGTTGTATTGTAAAATTGTGACATATTGTTAGATAGGGCCTTCAGTTTATGTTTCCACATGTAGTTTCATGTCATAGACAGGAAATGGACAGTAAACAGCAGTAACACATATTTACTTTTCCAAAGCAAGGCGAGCAGATGGTTTGCGCATGCAAGATACACATTTCCAATACTTTCTATACGCGTAGTTGAGAATTGCACAAATGCAAGCCACATTGAGAAAAGTCTGAGAGTTAGTACAGAGTCTATGAAACACACCTGGTACTTAACTTCCTCTGTGACAGCAGGTGTAAATGCACTGACACGATTCTTTTTGAGCCCAAATAATACTAGGTTCAAATCCAGGTATATCTATACCTGTAAATACTTTTAAATAAACAGTGATAATGCAAATACATGAATTCTTTATATTACATGTGTTTCTGTGTGTTGGCATAGCACAGCAGGGTTAAGCAGCATTGCATAGAGATAACCACAACACTGTATCACTGCTCACCATCACTGCACATTGGCGTGCAATGCGAAACTTTGAGCAAACACAGAGCCTAAAAAATGAAGGGATCCATTGCTTTTTCTGCTACTTAAGTGTGTTGTGTGTGATTCTATTTTCTGACCAGTCTAAAGGTGTTAAAATGGGGTAGATAGGAAAGTGGTGAAATGCAGAGCAAGTAGGGGAAGAACAAAGGGAAAGCAATATAGGAATATGCAGGAGGAAGGTAAGAAGGAACCACAGCTATCCTACAACAAAACTAACAGGCAATTTCTTGAATTATGAAATAAGGCAAAAAAAAAAAACAAAACAAAACAAATAAGAATGGATTAAAAAAAAAACATTACACCAATATACAAACTAAGCACAGTGCTTACTCTCAAAAATTCTGAAATGCCATAAATAAAATTCTTCAACCTGGTAAAACGGGTACCCCAACCAGAAACATTGACACATCTACAAGCAACACTGCAACACAACTCAATGAATATTTTACTAAGTCCATTTTAAAACTGTTGATGAGTTCTCTGCCCATAACCCTCCCAAACCTACCAAACTCCCTATCCAACCAAAACTACTTCTCCTTCCAACCAGTCCAGACCAGTACAATCCTCAGATACTTGACCAAATTAAGACCCACTACCCTGGCAGCTGATAAACTGCCAGCAGAGTATTTCCAAATTGCAGCCAAAGCTATCTCATACCCTGCCTCTTTAATTATAAATAAGTCAATCTCTGAGCAAAAAGTTGCAGTCATCTGGAAAATCTCATATATAATACTTCTACACAAAGGTGGAAAGTCGACTGAGTTATCCAACTACCACCTAATAGCCACGCTATCCCCACTCAAAAATCCTAGAGAAATGTATACATTCCCAAATACTAAAATACTTTCTCTCTAACAATCTCCTAGCTGAAACTCAACATGGTTTTCAACCTGCCCACAACACCACCACTGCCCTTATCAGCTTCACCAACCAAGTTTATCAACAGCAGAATGTAGGTTACCTGGTATTGACAGTCTTTTTAGACTTCTCTAAAGCAGTTGATACAGTCTCCCATAACAAAGTATTGAATGTTCTCTCAGAACTTAAACTAAATAACTCTGCACTCCTATGGTTTAAAGACTATATTTCTAACCAACAGCAAGACATTAAGTGGCAAGACACTCTATCCCCCCTTCTTCCCATCACCCTAGGAATGCCTCGAGGATCTATACTCAGTCCCCTGTTCTTCATATAATTCACACACACTTTTCATAAAATTACCCTTCATGCAAGCCTAGTCCAATATGGACAATAAGGACAACTCTACACTAATCTGCTCTGCTCAGCCCCCTCTCTCCAACTTCTACAGAAAATAACCCAAAATCCTTCACAATCATTGAAACCTGGTTAGCAGACTCCCAATTAATACTCAACCCCCCAAAAAAAAAACAGCTTATGCTCTTTCACCCTCCAAAGCTATAGACCCCATTCCCCCTTTTATAGTTATCTCCTCCAACCGCCATATCACACCAGTTGCACATACCAAGCTACTAGGTGTCATCATCGACCAAAATATGAAATATGACAAGCAAATATCTCAAACCATAACAAAAGTGCACAAAAAAACTAGACACACTATACAGGTGTAAAAAACTACCGGACCTCCAATAGTAAAACTACCATAGCAAGAAGCCACCTACTCTCCACATTACTCTATGCTTCTCCCATCCATTGTTAACCTAAATAAAGGTGATCTAAGCAAACTATCCACTTGTTATAACAAGATAGCTAAATTTGCAACTGACTCTTCCTATAGATCTCATCATTGTTAAGCCCTTCGGAATCTGTCCAAGACTGAATTACCAAACTTACTGACCCTAACTCAACTCTCCCTAGCTCAATAAATTCTCTACTACCCCAACAAAACCTCAGCCCTACATGGTCAAATTAACCATTATACCAACAGCCTTCAGTTAAGGTCCACCAACAAATGACTGGTAGAAGTATCCAAAAGTACACATATCTCAGGTGATTCCCTTTACTCCTGTACTATTGCAAAAAAGTGGAATGCCCTTCCACTTGAGATCAGGATTCAGACAAACAAAATCAGCTTCAAAAATCAGCTAAAATCTTATTTCACCAAGTCTTGGATATGCACATACTCTGATCCAAGTTAACTCCTTTAACCCTACTCTACATCTTAAACCATAACTATATCTGCTATATGGTCTTCCAATAACTTCAAACCCATATAATTCCTTGTAATACAAACTATAGCAATATGTAGTGAATTGTGTATTACGTTTTTCAGCTTAACATTGCTGTTATGTATAACAATGTTGTGAATATTCTCATCTGTTCCCTGTACTACTAATACTCATGTGGGAATCTTTGACAAATTTGTAAGCTTCTTTTCTAAATTGTTGTAAGTTTTTTCTTTGGACTGATATATTGTACTGTTATACATTTCATGTACTGTCATAATGTATGGAGCTTTTCTCCCCAGGCCTCCACTGAAAACGGGCAATGCTGCCCAGTAGGACTTTCCCGATAAACAAATATAAAATAAATAAATAAAATTTAACAGTGTAAACTAAAAATATGTGAAGAATATTAACTGAATTTGGACTGTCACCTCCACAAAGAGGGGTGACAGCAATGCAATCATGTTGAATAGCCAAACGGACTGAATCAAGTGTGTCAAGAAGATGTGTATGACAGAGAGAGATGTATGGGACATTTTTTTTAATTCAGTAAGAGAGGACTGCTGGGCAAGGGACATAGGTATGTCTCAGTCAGAAAAGTTGGGTAAGTGAGAAAGCAAATGCAAACAGACAAAACAAACAAGACAAGAGACAGGGATGGTGATTGACACAAAAGGTTGGGGGACACCATGATTGGGGTTAGGGAGAAGACAACTCAGGCTCATGGATGTCAAGATTGGAGACAGTGAGAACACTGGACTGTCATCACTGTCCCCTTACTCTGCTGGCAGCTTCCTCCTACAGACAAAGAGGGAAAGCTGCCTTTCCATCTGGAGTAGGCGTACACCAACAGTGCGGCGCACAACCCTATGCACCATCCCTGGCAACACCCTGTGGGTGATGAAATCACCACCTCTGCCACTGCTCCCAGAGGGTACCACTGCACCAGCTTCCGGGGAGGTACTACCTGAGGCACAGGTAGTGAAGCGGCAGCAATGGTAGTGCTGCCAGGTTGGCTCCCAGACATGCTAATCATCGGTGCTGGAGCCGGTGGAGCGGGGATAGGCTGATCCACTGGTGCTGGCCTACCTCATTGTGCTGTGAAGCATTTAGTGATGTGGTACATATATATGACACAGGAAGATTTTGACGACACACAATAGAAAATAAAAAAGAGAGATAAGGGTTGGGGTGAGTGGGGCGAGAGAAAAAAAGAGATAAAATTAGTACCATTGTATATGAGACACAATGCATTAATACAATTATACAACTCTTTTATCTGAAGTACTACATTTAAATATACGTCCTAACAGATACACACTATTCTAGAGATTGCTGAAAGTAATCCTTGAAATGTGCATATATTGTACATATGCATGTTCCACTTATACAGATTACAGTTTACAGCAGGGTATTTGTACCACTGGTACAGAGTTTTTAATTTAATGTAAATATTATTGAAGAAGTAATAGCATTGTATAGTTGTGAATCACGGTATTTGAACCCACAACCTATGACTACAGTCTAAGATGGGACTTTTATAACTGGTTTGTGCTACAAAATAATGCATGTACACTTGCTTTTACAGTTGGGATATACATGCTCAATTTGATACAACTCTATAAAAGACAAAAAAATCTATCTTTATTGTTTAATGTTACAATAACACTTCTCTTCTGCTACATACATACCACTTGCTTCCCTCAATCTGTCCAATCAAGCAACATGAGCCTGCTGATTGAACTCATGTTTGTTGGGAGCCAGGGATAGAAGAGAAAAGAACAGAAGGGCATTATGCATACCAGTGTCATCTATATTTAGCCTTCTAAGTTTTACAAGTACTCTCTTATTGTCATACTAACACAGCTGTGGGATGTCCACAGTCTCAAATTCCTCCAACCAACAGTTGAGAGTATCCTTTTTGCTCCTGTATAGGTCATTAAATACATTGCTCTCCAGGGGTGTGGGATACCAGTGGCAGTGGATACAGCCTGGGCCAAAGTATTCCATGCCTCAGACTTGTACTGGGAGTCAGAATAGTCCCCCTGTAGAAGCCTTTGGCTGTGGTGCTTTAGCAGGCATCCACAAATATTCTTGATTCCTGGACACCCCACCTCTGTGCCCTAAACTTGGCACCTTCCTCTCTAATGTCAGCCACATCTACCAGACAAACTAGAGCAATGGAAACTGTTGCTTTCCTGCCAATTCCAGTTATTGTGTTTACTGTTAGTGCACAAACCCAAGCAATAATGTCAACCATGTTTGTGTGGTGTTAAGAGGAGAGCAGCAGCAGTGCCAAGCAGGGAGGAATTAAATAATTGAAACTGGAAGGTTAACCTAACACTTGGCCTTAGTTTGAGGGGTGTCTACTGATGTCACCTAGAAATATATATTGGAAATTGAAAGGTAACTGTTAGGTGAGTTAGGTTTGCAGACATGCACTGGGGGCATAAATGTAATGACCTGACACATTTGTTTTTACTTTCGTACACTGAGAAAATTGATTTTCACACTGTGGGATTCAAACCTAAGCATAAGGGACAAAACATTTTCTTCCACAGTGTTGATTTTTCGTCTTTGCCACAACAGAAGTGCTGCTCAGACATAGTCAGGAATCATTCATAAATACAGGTGACAGTTTGAGCTGTTACACTTGTATGTGTGTCTGAGCTGACAGGGTTATTGCATATAGATCCAGTTGTTTATGTGTCTTATGTAATTGTGAAGACCATGCAAGTCTAGACAGCATACTTGCAAAAATATGGTACACAGTATACCCTCAGTCATACATCTGAAAACACAATAATGATGTCTCATCCCTTATACATATAATTCATATCAGCTCCACTATCTACAGTGTTATAGGTGAGAGTTAATATAATGGGATGTGGAAAAACAGTAAAAGTGTATGGAATATCCTGGTACTAGAATTTAAGACCCAGGATCATGTGTATGGCAGTCCTACACTTACACCTGTTGCCACAAGAATGCTGAAATAACACTTGTCTGTTTTTCAGTTCATTGCTATAAACTGCACTGTCAGAACAGTAAGAAAAAAGATTGCACATCCTGTGCTAGAATCCAGGATCATCTGTATTCCAGCCCTACACTTGCATCTGCTGCCATAGGACTAGTAACATGGCATTCCCTAATTTACTAATCATTCTTAAGGTATCTGTGTTAACCACCATGCAATGCTGCATAGAGAGTTTGCGAGGTGCCCAGCAGAATTAATTGAATGTATCTGGTTTCAATTATTGGCTGTCTGAGTCCTTCTGCAGATGTTTGATGGCTGCAGCTACTGGGGAACCTTGCTAACCTCTGCACAATGCCAATAAGTGCAGTTGTGCAATGAAATATAGAAATTGCAAAAATGTATTGTTTTTGACCTTTGCGCTTTTACAGATGCCCTGTTTGCAGGTGTTCTGTCTGCTTTCTGGGTGAGCGGGTGAGCCATAGTCCAGTTTGCATACCACCGTGCTTCACACAAATGAGAAAAGCACATTTTCTTCCATTTCCCATGATTGTGAGAAGCGGCACGTCTCTCCAACACTGCCCCCCCCCAAAAAAAAAAAACAAGAAAGAAAAGAACAAAAAGGAGAAAGTAGTTGAAATAAGGAAAAGCAATCTATGACATACACACTGGAAAACATTGGTACACATGAGATAGTTCTACATAGGTCTGGATTTGAATTCTCCCTCCAATGAACCTTCAGAAGAGAGGAATGGTGCCTTATCCCTCTTTGCCACACAAGCAGCCTTGCAGCAAGCAACTGAAATCATTCTGCATACAACCAACTGCATCATTATCTACAGTAATAAGAAACCATACAACTGTTATTTGTACATTTATTACAAATACTGGGCGGCGCAGTGGTGCAGCGGTTAACGTTGTTGCCTCACAGCAAGACGTTCTCCGGTTCGATTCTCAGCTGGGGTGCCTTCTGTGTGGAGTTTGCATGTTCCCCCCTGTGCTTGCGTGGGTTTCCTCCGGGTACTCCGGTTTCCTCCCACATTCCAAAGACATGCATCTGGAGCATTTCTCCCCAGGCCTCCGCTGAAAACAGGCTCTGTGGAACCTAGTCGGACTTTCCCGGTCAACAAATGTTAAATAAATAAATAAATAAATAAATAAATATTTTTGGATGTAGTGCACTAAGTGAGCACACAACCAGTTATGACTACTGCTTGCAAATATGCAGCTCTATCTTACCTCTCTGTGTTTGTAGGTCATTCTTCTCTTATTTGACCAAAAACCTGAGACATGCAGTCTGTAAGCTATTCTATATCATTGGCCTTAAAAAGTGTGAGGATATTAAATGACAGTAATATATGCAGATGCCAACAAATGAAGGGGAGGTTGGATGTTAATGAATAGAATCTGTGAATTGTGTGCTGCTTACTTACAATTCCTACCTTATATTTAACACTTTGTAAGTCTAACCTGACACACCCACTGGATGTAGGGCAGCATGCAGTGTTGTAGCATTTTCCTTCTCCCAACCAGTAATCATTAACAGTTGCAATCCATTAAAACAAACACCGAGGGAGTGCCTTCACTATGTTTCCATCTGGTACATGGAGCCAAGTACTTGGGATTCAGCAGTTCTAATGAGTTCACACCTGATTTGCATCCTCACTGTGCTAACAGCCCTGAATCTACACCATAAAAGGCAACCATGTAGCTGGGGAAACTGAAGGTGAGGAGACTTGTTTATGTGAAGAACACAGAAAAGAGCCTATTGTTTTGGGATATACCTGCATAGAGGATTACTGAACTTGAAAGGCATGCTTGCATTTTATCAGCTACATACTGCATATGCTGGAATGTAATTAAGAAAAATTTGTAGCAAAGGCCTTTACACATTTATCTGTATGCATTAGTTAGAAATGTATTGATGTCATGGGAATGTTTGTCAGGACATTTCACAGGTATACATGATTGGCAATACCTTAAAATGGAATGTTTTGTGTTAAATGTTAAACAGCCATTTTACAGCCATCTATTGGCCAATGCTTCACTTAATTTCTTCTCTCCTGTCGCCAGGACCAACACAAGCCTAGTATAGAAACTTGACCAGCTGTTTGTCCTTCAAGACCCCCTATATCTCCCAAAGGAAGCACAAGTATGTCAGAGCAGAATACAGAAAAATTGTTAGTATTCAAATACAAGTGTAACTACCTAACTTTCCTTAGTAACTGGGCCTTAACTTACCACCAGAACCCACCCCCTCCCTCTACTCTATCACTACTGCCAAGGTTATTCTTCTCCAGTCCTTTCCGGTAGCTGTACTTCTCCTCCTTAGTACTTTACCTGTTCCTCTCCATCCTTAGGGAACTGACTGACAGCATATACCTACTTTCCTTCTTGGTGTCCTACCTGGACAGTAAACTTCTGACCAATTGAATTTAGTGCAAAATAATAAAGTATTCTGGCTTTTGTTCTTATAAGTATTCGTTTGCTTACTGATTGTTTATCTTTTCTCTACCTACCTGTTCCATGCTCAATGCAGCCCTGCTACATTCGCCTTCTCTATTCTTGGCCTCACTGCATTCCCCTACCCATTCCTACCCAACTTCCACATAATTACTTACATTTATTCTAAGCAAACACTTAACACCAACCAACCATATCTACTGTATCACCATTACATAATACCAATTAGCCCCACCCATATCCCCTCTCACATAGCCTCACATATATCCATCTCTCATCCACCTTATCTCTCAACACCACTCGCCCTAAAATCAAACTCAATAGTCAAACATGATACTCTTTTACATCATACTCCTCCCACTATTACTACCTGCTCTCTTCCTCACCACACCTAACCACCTTGACATTATCTACTTAAAATCCCTCACCTTCCCAAGCACAGTCTCTCATCAAACTGTCCACTCCAACTTCTACATAGCACCCCATATCTACAACTCCATCAACATTGACCTATTCTCATACAGGTACCTCCATTTTACTACTCTTCCAATTACTTCACTAGAACCCCAAGAAACACCTACCAAACATTTCCACACAATATCTCAAAAAAAAAACAAACAAAAAAAAACAACTATACAAAGACATTCATCCAAACCCTGGCCCAATTCCCACCCTACAAAACATAACCATCATAAATAGTAACCCCAAACCAACAAATAACCCAAACACACCTCTACTCAGCAATATATCCCCCCCCAAAAAAATCAGACATCTTCTAATTAATACCTCAGAAGTCTATTACACAAAGTACACAAATTCCACGCTACCCTATCCTTGTACACTCCCGACATTGCTGTACTAAACAAAGCCTGGCTTAAACCTCACATAAACAACAATGAGATTATACCCCCTGGCTATAATATCCTTAGACAAGGCAGGGCAACAAAAAAAGGTGGAGGAGTAGCAATTATATATAAGGACTCTCTCAACTTTGAGGAAACTACAAGTAAATGTCTCAAATCTAGATAACATTGAACTTCTAGCCTCTTGGCTAAAAATCAATAACAACAAATGCATAATCCTAATAGCAGTATACTTCTCACCAAACAACCCATTCACTACAGAAAACCTATTCATGGGCCTCAGCTATATTTAGTCAAGAAACAATCTTAGTTGGAAATTTAATACTCAGTGCCAAACCTACTCCTCTGAAAATCCCTCCAATTACATAAACTTGCAGGGTTTCACCCAACCAATATATTCACCCACTAGAGTTGACAAAAACAGCAACAAACAATCTATTCTCAACTGGACCCTCACTAATCCACTCAGGCTGTATACCAGACAGCCAAAGCGACCACCTACTAACCTTCTTTATAAGGCAATGTAACTCACCCACAAGAACTACAACATACAAACAAATATGCGATACAAAAAATTTCTCCACAGACACTTTTAAACAATTACTCCATAACTGTGATTGGACCCCATTAAAATACCTCCCATTAGATTCAGCAGTCGAATATTTTCAAAAACAAATTTCTAGATATACTAAACACACTGGCCCCTATAAAAGACACATAAGACCTAAATCTAACTACTGCTCATGGCTTACTAAAGAAAGCAAGCAAACAAAGAGATAAACTCTGGTATCAACATCTTTCCAACAAAACCAAAGCCTCCCTCAACAACTACCATCACTTAAGAAACATCTGCAAAAAAAAAAAAAAAACAAATCAAAGCAGACAAAAAATGTACTATACAACCATAGAGCACAAGCATTAACACAACCCACAAAAGTTTTGGGGCCCTATCAAATGTCTTATCCATCCAAGCCAAACTTCCACCCAATCTCCAAATTCCAAAAACTCAAAAGAAAGTATACCTTCCCAGTTTAACTCATTTTTCATAAACTCTATTCTCTCACTTATAAAAAAAAAAAAACAGTCCACATCAAATCACTCTTCCTCCTTCCAATGACTCCCATACCACACTCACTCTTCAACCCATCTAAACAAGTAAAATTAAGAAATTACTTTGCAAACTACAACTCTTGCTGCCAACAAACTACTTAATGACTACCTCAAATTAGCAGCTGACATCATCGGTTTCCCAGTATCAATACTGATCAATAAATCTATCACGGAACGGTATTACCTAAAGTTTGGAAAATCTCCTACATTATTCCTCTCCATAAAGGGGACTCCTCCTTAGAACTCTACAACTACAGACCTATAGCCATACTATCTCCACTCTCTAAAATTTTAGAAAAATTCATCCACTCAAAAGTAATGCAGCACCTTCTAATCAATAAACCCCTTGCCAATGCACAACACGGATTTTGACCAGGCCATAGTACCACCATTGCTCTGCTCAAATTAATCAATACTGTTAACCAACAAAAGAAAATAGCCAAATGGTAGCCTCAATATTTCTAGATATGTCAAAGGCATTTGACAAAGTGTACCATGAGCAGCTCATACAAGAACTGGCATCCCTTGACATATCTAGAAATACCCTCTCCTGGTTCCAAAATATCTCTCTGACCACCATCAAGCAGTCAAATGGCATGATGACCTCTCCTCTCTGCTTTTCGTAATAATAGGTGTGCCACAAGGGTCAATACTTGGGTCTCTACTCTTCTCTGTTCTCACTAACAATCTGCACACAGCAACTAACCATGCTACCATTATACAGTACACAGATGACTCCACTGTATCACAACTACAATAAGTTACCCAAAAATCATTTACTGCCATTAAATCTCTCCTAGATAAATACTAGCTCATCCCATATACCAACAAAATCAAACTAATGCAGTTTCCCAACAACTATCACAAAACAACCTCCCTTAACCAAGACTTTAAAATCACCTCATCCAATCACACACTAGTTGAACCCATCCCAGATACTAAGCTACTAGGTATCACTATAGATGTTAAGTTAAAATGCAACAATCACATATCACATACCATCAAAAAGACCCACATCAAATTAGGCTCTCTTTATAGTATAAAGCCTTACTTAACCAACTCTTCCAGGCAAGCAATCGCCAGGACCCACCTTCTATCCACTTTGCTCTATGCCTCTCCCATACTCACAAACATCAGGAAAACCAACTTAAACAAACTTGAATCATGCTACCACAAGACAGCCAGATTTGCCACCATCCTGCCCTACAGAACCCATCATCTTGCTCTGAAACAACTCAAATGGCTAGAACTTCCTAACCTCCTAACCTTAAACCAACTTTCCCTAACACAATCCATAGTTTACCTCCCTGACAAATGTCCAGCCTTACAGAACCTAGTTCAAATTCACCACAACAACAGGACCCCATGATGCTCTGATAAACTACTGCTAACAATTACAAAATCCAACAACAGCTTTAGAGACTCTCTATATTCTAATAACATCTCGAAAATTTGGAACTCTACCCCTCGGTACATATTAAAGACATCCAATGCAGTTCAAAAACCTGCTAAACAGCCATCTAAATGGCAACTGGATATGCTCCTGCTCCTCACCAGGCTGAATCTACTTGTCTCCTCCCCATCTTCTCTCACACTAGTGCTCTTTCAACTTTATCTGTGTGGTAAATTTAACTTTTGACAAACTAATTGTAACTTGACCTTCGACAAAATAATTAAATTTTTCAAATGCTAGTTGACAAAAATAGCTGTATGGCAACTCTACTCAATACAATGCTTACTTCTATGACTTGTATAGTTTTGCACTCTCTGATAACTTGTCTATTGTGCTAATATGTGTGATTTTTCTATCTCTGTTTAACTTTTGCATTGTGCAGGTATGTGTATTTATGTGATCTAATGTGTAGCTTTTCTCCTGGGCCTCCGCTGAAAATGGGTAACCAACTGAGTTGGACTTCCCTGGAAAACAAATGTTAAATAAATAAATAAAATAAATCTGTAGACATGTTTCAGGCACAGTTCATTTGACAGCTCTTTCAGCACTTCAAAGATGGTTTGTTAGCA
The DNA here is from genome assembly GCF_019279795.1 of Protopterus annectens. Lineage (NCBI taxonomy): Eukaryota > Metazoa > Chordata > Ceratodontiformes > Protopteridae > Protopterus > Protopterus annectens. Next base: position 291,460,317 of record NC_056740.1, read on the forward strand.
AAATGTGTCATTTGCCAGTTCTTTGGGGGGGGGGGGCAAAGCTGCATTTCTGCTATGGCACAAACAAGGATATGTTACTACTGTTGCTCTCATATTTTTGCATCCAGTCCATATTTCAAATCTCTAGGCTGCTTTATGTTTCTCCAGTGGGTAATACTGAAATGCTACTTTTTCTGTTTTATTTGGGAACAGTTACATATGTGTATTACCCTTCTGTTGTATTTTAGGACACCTAGGACTATGCCACCCAGGTGTCTCAATCCTCAAAGACCACTCTTCACTGATGCTGAAAATCAGGTCATTGTTGATGCCTTTAGGCAACATGGTGCCTTCCTGCTTGAAAGGGGACATGGAGCTATGTCACGCAGAATGCAGATTTGGCAGCAAAGTGTAATGATGTTAAAGCCGTGTGTTGCCACAGCAGGTGGGCCATAGGGCCACTGACATGATCCCATATGCATGGAGAGGAGCAGCTGCAGTGGGCCGTGATTGGATGGGTACCGGGGGGCCTGCTACAGAACCACCACTAACACCAAATAAAGAGCTCCTGACCACTGTCAGGGATCCAGACAGCTCCCAGGAAAGTGCAGAACAGCATGTCCTTGACATTGGTGCTATTGTTTTAGGGACAGCAAGCATGTCCCAGGAACAGCTTCCAGGTAGGATTTTGTATCTCAACTGTTGAATACTGTTGTATAGTAAAATAATTTAAACAAATGCATTACTTCTGTTTCACAAGAATTTTTCTTTTGTGGGGATTGAAGATTGTTACAGTTAACAACACATTCTGATTGATTAGCTAAGGTTGGAGTTGTCATCCACCTTGTTATTGAAAGTATAGTTAATAGAAATATAAAGCAATAAATGTATTACCCCCTGTGTTACTGTTAATTGTAATGATGTTGTCTTTACTTTTTGCTTAACGTCTTCCAGGATCATCTGGCATGCAGAAGATACCCTTATCTGCAGATGGAAAGCCAAACATTTTTATGTCAGTACTAATGAGAAATTCAAAGAAATATTTTAATGTGCGTGATGTTGATGTCAGGACTGCTGTGTGTATTGCTATACTGTCTAATAATGGCTACACTGTTATTTTGTTAGTATATATTGGAGTATAGTAGTTTAGGTATTAATTTTTCCTGTGTTTGTTGCTTATTATCACAGGTGATCCTGACAGTGGAAGGGTGGGAGTTCTACCACCTGATGTCAGAGTATCAGCAGACTCTGATAATGGTGGTGGCCAAACAGAGGCATAGTTGGGGGGTGCAGTGGTTGAATTGACATTTAGGTTGACATACAGCTATCTCCTGTAATTCCACTGGACACAGCCAGTAGGCCTACATCTACCCACTCCAGTGAGCCCAGAGATATTGGACAAGTGAAGGGGCAGACAATAGATCAGGGAAGTGTGGTTACTGCAACCTCAATGTCTACTGACTCTGGCCATAGCCAAAGTGCGGGTGAGGTGCCACAAAGTAGGGTTGTTAGGGGTTCTTGAAGGAGGTCTGCTCTCCATCCTCTACCTGATCCAGGTGTCTCTTCCTGTGCCACTCAATGTATGTTTATGGCTGTCATGAAGGCACAGGCACATTCCCATAGGTGCTCCAGAGAAATGCTTAGCATTGTAGATGTATATAAAATATTATTTTTATATTATTATTATAATATTTTTTTTATTTAACATTTTATCCACGTATTTATTATACATTTTAAGTTAATAGCATTTTTTTTTATAATGAGTTTTATAATGAGATTTATACTAAAAACCAGTTGCTATTTCCTATAACATTTATTGTATACACAAACCAAGCATGTTATTTCATTTTATATTCAATTGAATGTGTATTTAACTTAATTTGAATGAATTTTATAAGCATTAATAAGTTGACACTTCCTGTTGCTAATGTAAACCTGAATACGTTATTTCAGTTTGTCACTTCAGTTTGTTTACAACTAAATGTGAACTTAAGTTAATTGTATTTAATTGAAAGTAATTCATTCAATTAATTCATTATGATTTCTGGTTTTGGCGCCTCTTTTAATATATAAACAGGATTCTTACATGATTTTACATTGTCTGATGAAGCGTAGTAGGTGCTACGCAAAAGCGCTCACTAAATAAATTTCTTTTTTCATACCATTATTGGACTATTGCCGAATTTTTTCAGCCTGTCTTGCTGACCTTGCTTTGACTTGTTACCAAGCTTTGCTACTTGATTCATCATTGCAATCCTGTATTTTCGTGGTGAGAGAACCTGGTATTTATTACCCAGCATTGTAGATGTGGCACATGCTGACATGCATGACTGCCTCAACCATGTTGTTGATTCAATGGATCGGATAAATGACACACTGGAATAAGCAGTGTCTGTAATGGAATGTCTGCTGGGAGGAGGATGGCATCCTTGTGGGCGTAGGTCAGCCACATCATTTGCTGTTAGCCAACGTGGCCATGCCTGATCACACTCCCATAGTGGCAGTACTTCCACTGCTCCATCAGTGGGTGATCTGTTCACACCAAGATGTGGCAGGGCAAAGGGTTGTCCTGGGCATACTTTTGAGGGGTGCTCATCCACATTCAGGTAGCAGCAGTACATCTGACCATGGACGTGGACTTGCCAGTGCAACTCCTAGCAGAGCCAGTTCTCATGGTCGGGGACAACAACCTCTACCACGTACAGCTCACACCTGACATACCAAGATATAGAGCTAGCACAGAGCTTGGCTGTGTTCATGCAGGCACTCACACACCAATTTCACCTGGAAGGCCCCTACAAACACACACACAACAGTTACATGGTTCAGCTGTGCAGCTTAAAACTTGTATTGTCGCACTGGTCATTTGCTGGTTTATCCAAATGTCTGCCTGCTTCTCTGTCTTACTCACACATATTCACCAACCTTTTGTGTCAGCTTAGGCTTTCTGCCCCAACACCCTGTGCAAGTGATGATAACTGTACCATGTCCCTGTTTCATATCTTTTGGATTCAGGGATACGGCAGCTTTGTGTGCGTCTGATACTCAGGGTGCATAGCTGACTTATTGCTTAGTATATCTGCAATTGTGATGTTGAACTGGTAATTGTACCTTTGACTTATATTGGTCTTAGAAAGTTAGACAGTTGACAGCATCAACATTTTCCATCTTTATTGTTAATGAACTTGTTAGGGTTGTGAAGTCTGAAACTAAAATGTGTATCATTACTTTCTAAACTTCTCTCTTTAATGAATTTCCAGTGCAAAAGTATGGTGCTAAACTAATGGCATGTAGTGACCATCACTACTTTTGAGAGGTATGACTGTGTGAATCTTTGATGCCTAAGGCCTTCTACTTAATAATGGACACATGCAAGTCAAATACATCTCTGCTGTCACATGGTAAGGTCATTTCTCTACAAATCACCCACCTTTTACTCGCCTACACTACCAAGTAACAAAATGCAAGGATATGCCAGTCATTCATATTATTACACAATCTACTCCACGTTTAACACTTACCTTGTAAATCCAGCAGTTGCAATAGTTTTAGCTCAGGGCTGACTCTGTCTGATGCAAGCAGTACACAGCCAATACATGAGTAGGTACAGGTTGTGAGAGTTGCCTGGCATCAATGTTACTAAATGTATGTGCGTAGAAGGAATGTTTTAGGCCCTTAGGTGGTGACTGAATGTGCTATGTGTCGTCTCTTAGCCAATGTGAGGACATACTGACCACAACTATGTCCGCCTACACCCACAGCAGCTGCTGAGTCCCCCTATGGTTCCTCACCTGCATGTGGCTGTGGTAACCTTGGCATTGGTGGTGGGATGTCTGCTCCTTCCCCTTGTTGAGCCTGCTTTAGCTGTTTTCTCAGGATGATGTTGTGTAGCATGGCACATACTGTGAATAGTTCAGTACATACCCATGGATTGTACTGCAGGGCTCCCCCAGATGTACCTAGGCACCAGAACCACGACTTCAGCAGCCCAGACACATGCTTTATGATATTTCTGGTTTCAGCATGTACCTCATTATGGCATTCTTCAGCAGGTGTATGTGCTTTTCTGATGGGTGTCATCAGCCATGGTTCCAGTGCATAACCTGCATCCCCCAGTAAATGACTCTGTGGGATATCCCCCCTAGCAAACATCTGATACAGTTGGGAGCTGTGCCAGATACGTGAGTTGCAGTAACTGCTTAGGTTGCCAACTCATACTTTCAAGATCATTTCCTTGGCATTACACATGACTTCCCAGTTAATAGAGTGAAAGCCCTTTCTATTAATGTATACCCTTCCCTGTTCCCCAGGTGGTGCTTTAATTTCTATATGTGTTCGATCTATGGCACCCAGTACTTCAGGGTAGTGTGCCACAAGGTAGAACTCTTGCATATTTCTGGCCCTATCCTCAGGAATATGGGTAAATATATGTGATCATTGGCATGCTGGAGCATAGCATTCAAGAACTGATGGAGGATCCTAGATGCTGATGCCTCTGACACCCCCTGCATACTCCCTGTTGGTCTCTGAAAGGAATCTGTAGCTACAATTCTAAGTGCTACACATACTTTTGTTTCCACTGGAATGGGTTGCCCTCAGTTTGCCTTGGTTCTGATTTGAGGACGACAGAGGGTGCAGAGTTCCTGTATTGTGTCTATATCCATCTTGTAGTGCTCTACAGTTTCCACATCATGTAGGTTATGATACACTATCCAGGATCTGAAAACTCTTCTCTTTCTTGGCCTTGGTCTATTAGCAGCAGCATAGACTTCAGCCTGTTACACATACACATGAATTAAAGCAACAGCAGCCCCTAACATTGTTTCTGTGTAGACTGCTTTCTATGGCTGCATTCCAATAGCTTTTGTAATTCACAGTAAAAACCAGCAGAGTCTACATGGTTGCTTTATAACTTGTTGAATAGCTCCTCTATCTTGGATTGGTTGTTTAGTATACATTTCAGCTGCTTATGCTGTAATTAGCATGTCATGGTGTTTACCTTGCTTGCATAACTGTGTGTAGCTCTACACACCATGTAGAGCCACCAACTGAATCCAAAACCATGTGCTACCGTGTGCACATTGCAACGCGACAAACACATTGGGTAAATGGACTGTGTAGGCTTTATTGAATCAAGTTGATAATCTATGAATCTTTTATAAAATAGTAAATAAGGTAAACATTCATTATTTGTTGTAAAAATATAATTGTTTCCAGGTTATTGTAATGTTTGCATATATGCTTGCCTCCAGCTTTCTCATTGCTATTCCCTTTCCTTGTTTACAAACTTGTTCCTGAAATAAAAAATACATTAGTTTCAAGAACCATTTGCAACAAGTATGGTAATATTAATGTTGGACATTGTGGGACAATTTATGACTAAACTTCTCTTAACTGACTCTATACCACAGTCGTTAGGAACTGAAGTAAACAATGACTCAACATCTGAAGTTACTAAACAATAATTTTCACAATGTTATTTTCATATCTAATGCTATAATTGCCATAAAAAATAATTTGTATACTAAATATACCTAGATGATTCTTGCACTGCTTCTAAATAATTAGAAATATGTTCATTTATCTATCCTCAAGCTGAGATAATTGTTCTTAGCAGAGGTTAATGTCCATTCTTATGTCTATTTGGTATTTTGTAAAAAACTGAGTTTTGAGAAACTGGACGTGTACAATATTCTGACCTCTCCAATGTCCCCTCACCATTCAAATGCATATTATAAATGTCATTGTTAAGATGAATAATAATTTGTTCAACATCTTTCTTCACACTTAATGACGCTAAAATATTTTCATTATAACAGTACACATCAAGCACCACAATCCAACCACCTTTGTCTGCACTTTCTATAACTATATTCTTATTTTGCATTAACGATTGTAAACACATAAAATATCAACACCACTTGGTACAAATGACAAGCTCCTTTTTAACATGGCAATTTACTCCTTCATTAGTCACAGTTAGATAAGTTATAAACATTGTGGTTATCTACCTTATTCATTTCCATGACTGACTATGTGTCATTGGAACTTGTTAGCACTCCCTCTCCCTCACCCACTGTCTACTTTCCTGCTGTGACTTTCAATGTCCCTCCATGGCTGGGGAAGTGGCTCTTGTTGTAGAGCTCTAAAAGGTCCAGCACTGTCACAATATCAGGATCAACCATTGGTCTTACATTATATAATGATTCATTAACAGGTTTATTAGTTATTGATGTTTCTTTCATTATAGTCTCTCCTGAATGCACATTTCATTGTTCCATCTTAGGATATGCAAGCACATGATCCTTCCAAAAGTCCTCCATATCTCATTACAGTTCTTTGCTGTAATTAAATATTGGTCAAAAATTGCAACATGTTCAAGAATATGATCTAGCAGGAAAATGTCCTGTTAAATAATGGGATTATTGTTTATACCAGCTGCTAGCAGTGATATTTCATGTGTTTTGACTGACTTAAACGTTTTTACATGTCAACTTACTTTAAGAGTAATATTTGGAGAAAATGATCCTCATGATGTACCTACTTGTGGAAGAGCAAGTACTTGCATACTAATTAGTGATCTGTTAATATGAACCTTTTAGACAACTTGTGAGAATGACTTTTATGAAATTTATGTGGACAGTGGTATACAAGAGGGTATTATAATCTAAGTGTTGAAGATAAACAAGCTTTACAGTCATTAATGGAAAATACAAATATAGTTATAAAAAATGCAGACAAAGGTGGTGGAAGTGTGTTGCTTGATGTACAATGTTAAAATGAACGTATTTTAGAGTCATTAACTATGAATGTGAACTACGGATATTTAACAAAAAAGATGCTGAACAATTACGTATCCTAATAATGAAATTTATAATATGCATTTGAATTGTGAGATAACATTGAAACTGGTGGAATATTATCATGCCCAATGTCTGAGAATTTCAGTTTTCATGGAATATCAAAACTATGTAAGAAAGTAATACTAGCTGTGGATCTACAGTTTACTTCATTCCCTAATGACTATGGTATAGTGGCAATTAGAAGAAGTTTAGTCATAAATTATTTCACGTCCAATATTAACAGCACCTATAGAGTGATACAAATATCAATAGAAAATAATGCATTTTATTTCAGGAACAGATTTATAAACAACAAAAAGCAGTAGCAAGAGAAATGCCTGTAGTAAACATATATGCAAACATTACAATAAGAATTTGGCATCAAAATTTTATTTTTTACAGCAAATAATGAATATTTACCTTGTTTCTTATTTTATAAAATATTTGTAGATGATATGTTTTTTATATGGTCAGGTACTGTTGAGCAGTTACATGACTTTATAAATTAGACTGGAACTATTGATTTTTTAAGTTTTAAGATGGCATTCTCATATGATAAGATTAATTTTAGATGTAACCATATTTCAGATAAAAGGCTTGTTATATACTATGGCTTAAAAGAAAAAAAAAATAAAACATACCTATTTACATTGAACAATTTTGCACCCCCATTTGTTTTTAATAACACAGTAAAAGGACAAATGTTAAGAATTTCAAGATTAAACAGAAGGGGTTTTCAGACAGTTAGATAATATAACAGAAAATGTTTCCAGTAGAGCATATGACAGAACTAAAATGCTCCATTGCCAAGAAAAAAAATGAGAGACATACATATGTAAGTCTAGTGTTCTCAAAATAGAGAGAACAGAAGACAGATATGAAAATGAGACATCTACCTAGATGTCTGGTAACATATAACAGACATACTGATAATAATACGGACATTATGCGCAAGCATTGGTATATTTTGAATAACTGAATGCAGCTGAGACAGAGTATGCCAGATGTAGCAAGTTACTGCTTCAAGGCCCAAACACTGAAAGAAAAACTGTGTTTTAGGGAACGGATAAAATGTATTAATGAAAGCAATTGGGGAAAGGAAGCATATCCTTGTACTAAATGGGAGGGTGGCCTAATGGTTAAGGTGTTTGCCTTACAAACATAAGGTGCAGAGTTTGAATTTCACAAGGGATAATTGGCTAAGCTTAAAATGGCTCACAAGGGCAGTTAGCTTAGGACTAATCTACAAACCTAAAAAAAATGTATATTTTATAAGCAACCAACAATCAAGAATTCATAGTTCAGATATTTTATAAGTACATTAATAAAGAAAAAAATATCCAACATCCTATAACAAAAAGGGATTCTGTTTTAACTGTTTTTGCTGACCATGACAGCAAAAATCTTGTATATTTAGCAACCTGGGTTTTATATAGGTAAAACTATTAGAACATTAAAAGAACATATAGGGGATCATTTGTCTGATATTAGGAATCATGCTGAGACAAATGTGCTAAATAAACATATTAAAAAGAATGATGACAGGCATAAGTTTAACTTTGCATTACAATAGTTAATGAAAATATTAGGTGTAGTGACATATGAAATACAACTGAAAAAGAACTTAAATTAATAAGTAGGTTTAGAGCATACTAATATAAATTTTAAAACAATTTGAAAAGAAAAATATTAAACATTAATTTTACACATTTTTGGTAGGAAATGTCATTAATGTGTTTTTGATATGTACATGGATTTTACTTGATAAAGCACTAGTTTGTGAAAGCTTGTGTTTTCACTGGCTTCCTACTGAAATGTTGACACTCAAAATGCTGAATGCTGACAAGCCCAAAAAAAGACCGAAAACACAAGAGAACAGCGAATTTCGAAAATCGTTCTCCTTTAAACTTCTTTTTGCGGGGGGGGGGGGCAAGCCTCTAATGTATATATACCAACTCCAAGATTGCGACACCTCTCAGAAAAGGGAGTATTCAGTGAAATGTAATCTCAGATTTGGTATATGTAAGTCCAATTTTTCTGCCATTCAGTCTTATATTTCAAGACTAGCTCTAGTGGGTCCCAACATTTCAAACAATTACCATTTTTATAGTGACTTTGATAAGTATAAAAGCATTGTTTCATGGTTTCAGTGCCATTTAATTTTGTTTAAAGGTTGAGAAGCAGTTTATGATTTATGAGACATTGGTAGAGCTTATGTAAGTCAGGAGTTGGAACTGAATGCTGGTGTGAAAGTGACCTGATTTGTAAATGACCATGTCATCAGGACAAAGAATAAGTGAGAGATGAGACTGATGACAAGGAAGCTTCTTAATCAATATGTAGAAGAGGAATGGATCCTTTTGGTATATCTTTGCTAATAGGTGCAGGTTCTGATTGAGAGGATTCCTTTAGTGTCGGTCAGAAAAGACATTTTTAAACCAGGGAGTGGCATTGGACTAATACCAATTTCAATTGTTTGTTTGGGAGACTGTAGTGGTAAATTAAGTCTAATACCTTTGTCAGGATTATAAATAAAGCACCTGATAGGAGGCCTCTGTCAGTGTTTTGTAGGGTGCCATCAGTTATGGACCAAAGTGATGTCATAGCACTTTATCATATATATAAAAATATACACACACAGAGTTGTGTGTAAACTAATATTTCTAGAAGTTTGCCTAAATCTGGCAAGATGAATACCGGATGAAAGTGAGAGATATCTTTTGAGTTGGTTTGCTTTGGGAAAGTTTCATTAGATCGGTTTTCCAAAGCTGCAGCATGATGTTTTGTGTGAGACATAGATTTTATATGTGGGTGAGTGGAAGACATAGATGATCTCTGCAGTGATATTTGAATCAGAGGTTTATGTTGGGAGATCCAAGAGGAGTGTCAGTGAGAATATTTTCAGGTAGAATAGAGACTTATTTGGGATGTATGCATTTGAAGTGGAAGGGGGGATGAATATTGGTGGGATGTGAAATACATAATCTAAGGAAGGTGAGGAGTTTATTGATGGAAGATTCCTAAAGTCTTTAAGGAAACACAAATACAACTATACAAATATATACACGCAATTATATATAAAATGTATATATTTACATATAGATAAATACACACACACATTTACAGAGGATGATTAAAGCAGTTGGCAACATCAACCTTATTAGAAAAAGCAATTTATATAAACAAATGGAATTAAATACAGTTGCTCCTCTCAAGTCCTCCTCCACCATCATTCATTCTCTTTCTCAGAGCTGCTGGTCTGGGCATCAACTATCCTTTCAGAATAAGCAAGTGATCTCTGGTTAGGCTTCTTTCGGCTCTCTTTTAATACCATACTTACTAGCTCATTAAACAAATCTGGTCTCACTAATACAGCTGGGTATCTTTCTGTTCTTTAAGAAACAAGTGCAATTTAATAGCAATGCTAGTCATTTAAAGAAATATCACAGTAGTATACAGTTATTTTCTTGAGTGCAATTAGAAGGTAGCATAATTGGCATGCTGATAAATTTTAAGAAGGTGGCTTTGATTAAGTACTCAATGTTTACTGTAGGGCCTGTTAGCAAATATTACATACACTTGGCACATCAGACAGTCTCGGACAAGAAATTTGGCAACTGCTTGATATAACACGCAAGCATGAGTAAAATGCATCAACTGGTTTAGTGAATACAAGCAACTTCTTAATATAACATGCAGACATAAGTAATATGCATCAGCTGTTTTAGTGAATACAAGCTATTCCTTAGCACAACTACATTCTCTTCATCTTCTTTTTATTCCTACCAGTTAGTTTGTACATATTGAGTCAGTGCAAAATGCAACTTATGATCATAATTTTCACATAAATAAGAAATAGTTTTAAAATGTTTCTTTTTGACACATTCTTTGTCTTTGATAAGGAGGGACCCTTTCATAAAAAATATAGTAGATATTGATAATTTATCTTTTCAGCATATGTATGAATTAAGAAATATTATTCTACCAATAAGTCAACTTTCAGCTTTATCCAGTACTATCCAAATTCAAAATACCTCTGACAGCATATATTTTCCAAGAACCATACAGAGTTGAGCATACCAAAACATATTTTTTTCCAAGAACCATATAGACTTGAGCATCGAATATCCCTTTGATATCTGAACAGTCTAGTTACTGTATGTGTAGTAATTTTAAAAACAAACAAAAAAATAGCTACAGACTAGTACTGGCATATGAGAAATATTTGCAGCAGGAAATTACTGGACTGCAAACAACAGTCAAAAAGTGAAGAAAGTTTGGTATGAATAAGGAGTCTCTGTTTTATAATACAAAATAGAACAAAAACATGTTCTTCCTGGGAAAACTATCCACAGTGAATAGTAGGCTGCCTACAATAATATTCTACTAGGTAAGTAAAAAGGAAGGAAGTAAACAAAGCTACAGTAATTACACATAACTCATAGTGAAAAGTTTGTAAATCAGATACTGAAGAATGTGAACATTCAAAATGGATGTATTGGTAAAAAAAAGATTTCAAAATGCATGAATGGAACAAGGTACAATAATATTCCAGCTTACTTGGATTTATTCTTTCAAGATAGAAACAGACAGATGCAGAAAGAAGCCCCCCACACCCATGAACACAAATTATTTTCTCAACATCCCACACGGCATAGCCACTCCATGGTGTAAAGGAATAAAGCCCTGAATATGTTGCAGGCCAACCATATTCAAATAATGGCTCAGGCACCTGCAGCAGCTGATAGAAGATCAGAGTGACCAGCTCCTGCCTGCCCACCCTAGGAGAGGAGGTGGATTTGTCTCATTACATGGGGAACACCTAGCAGGACCACTGAACGTCTACCCTGTGGAGACCTAGGTCTACCAAGCACATGCTGCCACACAAAACTATACAGTGAGCCATGGGAAACCCTTAGAGGATAGCTGCAGTGAAACAGGGAAGAGCCACTGAAGGGGAGAGGAGATGATCCACTAGGGTAGAGGGTGGGCTGTCTCACAGATCCAGCAATGCTGGCCTCCTCCCTACCAGTTCACTAGGAGAGAGGGTAGACTGTCTCACAGATCCAGCAAGGCTGGCCTGCTCCGTATCATCCAACCTCCACCAGAAGCAGCTGAGTTAATGGGGGATCTCTGGCCAGGAATGAGTGGGCCATAGGGATCTTGCATGCCCAAGAATTCTTGGCTCCTGTGACAATTGAACAAATGAGATGACTGGGTGTTCGTTTTGTAGGAATGCAAAAAAAATCCAGCATGGAATTGCACATTACCACCAGAATCAAATGTGCGGTGCATTTATGACAATTATGTGCATTTTATTTGTGTGTGTGTGTGTGTGTGTGTGTGTGTGTGTGTGTGTGTGTGTGTGTGTGTGTGTGTGTGTGTGTATGTGTGTGTGTGGATTTATATAACAGAGTTTCTGGAAACTCTAAATTAATTCATATGTCGAGACCATATGATCGAGTTTCTGAAAACTCAAAATTAAAAAAAAAAAGACAAATTTATGTTTTGTAGAGGGACAACCCCCTGCAAATTACATATACCAACTCTAAGATAGCACTAATATATTACTCTACAGAGAAAACTGATACTTCTTGAGCATGGAAGTTACTTGTTGATCCTCCTTAAAGAAAAAAGCAGAAACTGTAATGTAGCCAATCTCATTTGAGACTAACAAGCAACTTATAACTTGTTTAGAAATTGACACTTCTTTATTGAAAAGTAAAAAATATTAAATAGATAAGTGATTTTACCTTTAACAGATATTTATCAGATCTCTCTCCAGTTTACATGACATGTATTACTTATATATGCTTTAGGACATAGTTCATTGTCATTTCACTTGAGTTGGGGGTCATAAATATATGTTACAGGCTGTTTGGCCAAGCTAAAGTAGGATAGGTGTCATCCTTCATCCCTGTTCTGTATATCTACTCCTATTAGTAGCTAAGTTTTTAGCTTATGTGTTGTATTCCCATTTTATGTAGCTAATACCCAGTGCCTAATTCATACAGACACTTTATATACCTATTTTCACTGGCTATGCACATCCATTACTACTTCAACTTATCTGTGATGCAATAAGTAGATGTCATTTGCCATATTAAAAATGGATAATAACTAATAACAAATGCAGGACAACCAATCAGTTTATAAATCTTACATGTTATGCTGTTGTAATCAAAATTGCAGCTGGTCAGGACCATGCTGGGAACTGACTAGCTGTTCCACTGAATGAATACATTAACTGTGTATCCTTTGTGCCAGGTAATGTGCCACCCTTTACATGAATTAATTAACATATCTATTGATATATCAATTGTAAGTAATGTGTCAAGAGCCATACAAGTGTTCTGCATGGACTAGGCCAAAGGAAACTTACAGCATTCTATGACAGTGGATTGAACAAGGTTAAACAAGATGGAATCCTATTCCAATATGCTCCATGTAATGACAAAAGATGTAATCTGCCTATACCTGAGGCAAGTATAGATTAATTCATACATTGTTAATATAGTACAAGGAAGAATTGGGTATCATAGGAAGATAGTTCCATTTCCAATATTTATACAAGTGAAATTGTGCAGATGTTGCAGGTTGTAAAACTAACACAAGCTCAGTCTGTGGTAGAAGGTTAAACACATATGTGTGAATCTTTGTTAAAAAGAAGGTTAATCTCATGCATGAAGCTAGATTTTAGGAAGTGGTGACTCTATTCAGGAAAGAAAGTACCATAGCCTCAGCACCCTTAACATGAGCCTGGGGAGGTTCATTACAAAAACTTAAAGAGAGAGAGAGAGAAGACTGTGGTTAGGTGACTATGCTGATATAAAGGAAATGGCATAATTTGGCCTTAGGAAAATAATTATCAATTTATAGTCATTATTAGAACTTGCGCAACTAAGTAAAATAAAAAAATCCAGGAGTCTAAAGCACTTTCTCCTATCTACCTGTAAGTAGGTGGGGCTTCATCAGATCAGTAAAAAGCAGTGCACTGACATTAAGTACTTTCATATGGTTAACTCTATTAAATAATAACTGCATGTGAATAACAAAAGTTGATGTCGAGACCAGAAGAAAACAAAACAACACATTTAGTAACATTACATAATCCTGGGTATCCAATAAACTCTGTGTATGCTTAGTGCGAAGCCAACATGAAATTTATATGCTTGCGCAATGAGCAGCAGTGCTAATTGCATATGCAGACCACGCATCGTACCTACATGGCTACAAGAAATGTTTCATGGCCATCAACAGTGTTGCTGGCCAGGAAAACAAGTAAAGCAGCACAGATGTATATAGAACATGCAGACAAGGTTTATCCATGGGCAAACTGCTCAGTGAAATTGCGAGGACAGCCACAATAATCACCACGTCTAAAATTAATGCATTGGCTGCAGTAATAACATTATAGAAAAGTGTAGTCAGTGCAGTGTACATTAAAACATGTTTTTGGCATACTTAAAGAATGTTGTGGTAATCATCAAAAATAAACAGAATGCACTAGAACTATACCAGTTTGGGAAAGTGTGGTATTGAAAAGGGCCACAGACAGGACTGGAAGGAATGAAGAAAGAGGAAGATATGTGAAACATGGTAAAAGGGCATGTCAAAATATGTACACATCAAAGACAAGTCAGTAGCATGAAATTATGTACATAGCACAGTTGGTTATAGTATATATGAGTGTCACACAAGTTTACATGTCAATAGAGATGACCGGTTGTGATATAAACATAAGTGACACGATCACTGGAGAGGACATTTAGCAAAAACGTTTTATACAACAGTGGGGATGTGCAAATTATGAAGGCCTGCAAAGTTACTTGCTTGAATATGAAGGAAATGTCAGCATAACTGTCAACCAATCAGGGGCACATAGCAACAGACTCATGGACAACATTAAGCAGGCACCATCATGGCCAATTTTAAAATATTACCACCATTAATCTATGATATTTGCATAATATGTGATCTGCATGTCCTCCCCGTGGTAGGGTAGCTTCCAAAAGACATGCGTGAATGGGCGTGCCTTCGCTGAAGGTTGGGCGTTGGGCTGGCAACTCGGCACCATAAAAAATCTACTGCCAATCATTAGCGGACCGGAGTTGCGCTGTGGCAACCCCTAACCGGGAAAAGCCGAAAAGACAAACAAACATGTGATTCTAAGTTATTATACATGTCCTGCAGGAACAGACTGTACAACTGTAATGATTTGTCAGTATTCTATAAGGGGAATTCAACACACCTTCCTCAAAAATGACCACTTTCTGGAGCAGTTAAGACGGACAGTGTTAAACCTGTAGTATAAATTTGGGGCAATTCTGGCCAGTTAAGAGGTTAACATGACACACAAGCCACAATCCACACCTTCATGAATCTAACCCATGCCATCAATGTTGTCAATCATCTGTGTATTTACTGGGTGCATCACAAAAAGACATACCACACATGCATTTTGTAGAACACCGTGAAGGGAAATCTGCACTGTCAAATCCTAATGATTATGCATCCCAAAGAATAGTTACATATAGTCGGACAAGATGTGTGGGAGTTCATGGTGCCAAAAGTGATACACTTGAGTAAAGCATCCCTGGATGACACAGGTATCAGCCACATGGTTATATCCACACTTAAAAACAGCAAAATATTATGAGTAGATTCCTAAACACAGTTGTGTATTGCATGCATCTGCCACATGTAGCTGCAATGGATACTATCTGCAATTAACGAGTGAATTACGAAGTGATCTGTTATAATGAATGGTATGGCACAATGTAAGACTAATAGGATCATAGGAAGTTACTAGGCTATTGGTCCTGAGGCCCTTGCAAGCCTTGCCAAGAATTTAGCCCATGTTTCAACAAGTCAGCACCCTATGCCACTGTCCAGCAGGGACATAGGTGGAATCCCAGGGATGTATTTTCTGTTCCCCATCCAGTTATCCAGGTTGCACTTAAAAAGGTTTAATGAGGTACTCTGCTTTACATGGAGAGGGAGTCTATTCCACAAAAGGGGGAGTCTCTGGGACACAACTCTGTCCCGCCAACAAGTCCTATTGATGTCACAGACCAGGATGAGGTCTTGAGTGCGGGTTACTCGAGTGGAGCCTGACTTGCGGATATGCAGCAGCCCCATCAGGGTGGGGTCTGAGATTGCTTTGTATGCCAGACAGAGGTCACCTCTGAGGAGTCTGTAAGAGACTGAGTAGAGGGACAGGACTTTTAGCATATCTGTGTAGGGTAGATGTTTGAGACCCTGGATTCTCTGTATGAGGAATCTCTGTGGTCTCTCCAGCTGTTGCATGTGCTTTGCGAGGTTCTTGCTGAAAGGGGCACTGTATTCAATAATCGGTCTTATAAGGGAAGAATACAGCGATGCCATGACCAGCTTGTCCCTGGATGAGATACCCTTTACTAATGAGGTGGGCCATGTATAAAGCTTTCCGCACAACGGAAGCAACATGGTGGTCAAAAGTCAGTTTGCTATTAACCTGGGTTCCCAAGTCCCACACGACTGAGTGCATGCTTAGTGCCTTATTAACAATGTGGTAATTTGTGGGGTCGTTATTCTCCCAAAAAGGGATGATGATGCATTTTTTTGGCATTCAGTTTGAGGCCATGTCTCTGGCACCAGTCATTTGTTTGGGTGAGACCCTCTTGGAGGATGTCCACATCACTAGAGGAATTGATGACAGCACCCAGCTTGCAGTCATCTGCAAACTTGGTCAGCCATAGCCCACTAGATTTGGCCTGAACCTCTGAGAAGTATATCCAAACAGCAGAGGCACCAAGACCGATCCCTGGGGCACACCACTTGTTATGGGTCTACTATTGAGGTGGCTTCCCCAATTTTGACTAGGTGGGTTCTATCAGTAAGCCAGTTTGCTACCCACCTGGTAACATATGGATTGATGCCTAGTTGAGAGAGTTTATCTATTACAACTGAGTGTGGAATAGTATCACAGACCTTGGCCAGGTCAAGTTAGGAGGTGTGCACTGTCTTCCCCTCATCTATGGCTTTGGTGACTATCTCAAAGAAGTCGAGCAAATTTGACAGGCATGACCTCCCCTTGACAAAACCAAACTGTGTCAGTCCAAGTGTCCGGAATTTGCCAATGTCCTTGTTAATGAGGTCCATGATAATCCGCTCCATGGCCTTGCAGATCAAGCTAGTTAGGCTGATGGGTCTATAATTTCCTGGATCGGTGGATGCTCCGCCTTTGTGCAAAGGGATGAAAGTAGCTGTCCTCCACTCGACCGAGACAAAGCCGGTACTCAGGCTTTGGTTGAATAGGGTGCCTAATGGTGCTGCAAGTTCCTGCCTAAGTTCATGTAGGATGCAGCTTGGGATGTTATTGGGTCCCATGAAGGCTGTAGTTTTTGCCTTTGAGAGGGCAATGATGACTTGCTCCCTAAAGATAAAGGGAGGGGGCAGGTACTGGGGATGTCCTGTCTTACTGATGGTGGAGACACAGAAGTGAAGTTTTCACTGAACGTGTCTGCTAGCAGGTTGTCTATATCTACAGGGTTTGTGTATGTGGTGTCCTTGACCACCAGTTCTGAGCAGATCTGGGTGCCTCCCTTGAGATTGCGGACATATGTGAAGAAAGCCTTATGAGTGTCTTTAGTAGATGTGGCCAGTTTGGACTCAAAGTTTGCTTTGGAGGATTTCACTAGTGCTCTTATTCGCTTGTTCATGCTAAGGAGAGATTGCTTACAATTAGACACCTGCTCCTTCTTGGTCCTGGACAGCAATTTTTTTTCCATTTATTATAGAGTTTATTTATTGTAGATGTCCACCAGACAGGTTTACTCTTCCTTGAGGAGGAGGATTTTGTTCTGTCTGATATTCCTGATTCCATGCAGCTATATAAATGCTCTTATAGTACTTTGGTGTAAGTTTGGACATATGTGCCAGTTTCTGTGGAGGGGACTGTGAAGCTGTTTATACCTTTCCTCAGGAGGTTGTAATCAGCTTTGGAGAAGTTTTTTTGTTTAACCCTAGCTAGGGGATTGTGGGAGATGGTGACTTCGATAGTGACTGCTTTGTGGTCAGATCTTAGCAAGGATGATGACACCGTAGGGATGCTGCAGTGGCTACTCAAGTTGGTTAATACCAAGTACAAGATATTTTCACCTATTGTGGGGGTGTCAACCAACTTGTCCAAGGCATCTGTATTGATGAAATCAAGGAATCTCTGGGCATTTGTGTTTTGGCATGAGTCAAGGAATCTCTGGGCATTTGTGTTTTGGCATGAGTATTTCTTCTAGTCTATGGTTGGATAGTTAAAATCGCCCATGATCAGGGTAAAGGGTTGAATCTTGATAGATTCGAAGAGGTCCAGATAGGTGGAGTGGGCATCTTAAGTCAGAGTTGGAGGCCTGTAGCTATCTATGATTTGAATAGGGGTCTTGTCAATTAACTGCACCTGGAGTATTTCCTGTGCATCATACTGTTTGACCAGCCTAGAGGTGTGTATGTCTTATATATATATTGCAACTCCACCTCCTTTTGTTTTGCTGCCCATGGCTTGGGGTCTGAATGAATGATAGGATCAGTAGCCTGGTATAGCTGGGGTGCTCGCCGCAGCTTTGAACCAGGTTTCTGTGACTGCACAAATGTCAGCTTCTTCCAGGGTTAAGAATGCTTGCAATGATTGCAGTTTCATATTTAGACTCCTAGCGTTTAGCAGCATTACCTTTAATTTATGTTTTGATGAAATTTTCATGTTGGTAGTTTTGATCTCATGGCATTGCCTAAAAATACACTATGGGGGAGGTAAGAGCCTTTGCCAGGAGCCTAAATCCCAAGGGAGGCAGATGCAGGCCATCTCTGGCAAAGCATCATGGCTTGTCAATCATGTTACCCCAGGCTGTCATGTACTGGATCCCCTTTGAATGACACCAGAAACTCAGCCAGTTGTTAAAGTCAATCATTTTCTGTTTGTAATGAGGCATCAT
Organism: Protopterus annectens; assembly: GCF_019279795.1. Classification (NCBI taxonomy): domain Eukaryota; kingdom Metazoa; phylum Chordata; order Ceratodontiformes; family Protopteridae; genus Protopterus; species Protopterus annectens. Next base: position 291,479,104 of record NC_056740.1, read on the forward strand.
TCTGGGTGACGGTAGAATGCTGCTTAAGGGTAGGGACATACCTGCCTGGGACACATTGTCAGTGAGCTCGATCATGTCTCTCTTCGTATAGTCCAAGGAGGTACGTCTCAAGTCATTCACTCCAACATGGACTATGACAGAGTCATAACAGTAGCTGTTGAGAGACTTGAGTGCATTGGTGACTTTCTCCTTATCCAGCCTGGTAAGAGGCACATCTGTGTGTCACCCAGTGGAGTCGCCTATGACTAATATGTTGGGTTTATGATCATAATGCATCAGTTATGCTCATGTGCACAGAAAGTATAGCACTGCAAAGTCTAGCATCAGTAAGAGAGGAAGCTGTCACTGTGATATTGGTCACACAAAAAACAACACATGGACCACATTTTCTATTAGTACATGTCAAACCGAAGACATGTGCCACACTATCACTGCCCCGTGACATTGCCATAGAAAATTTTATACTACCATGAAATCCTGACATGCATGCAAATGTGTTTATGTAAACTATTAAGTGGTAATACTGACGTGATGTACTGGCATGTCTGTGATGCTGTACAGTCACACTATCTATGTACCTAGAATACAACTTCATACGTTTATAGATTCATAGAAAAGTACTAGGCTCAAGTCCCAAGATCCTATAAAAGCCTAACCATATTTAACATGAGTTTCACAGTTTTTAATAGCTATGTAAACAATGTTCACACAGATATAAGCCTATGCTACACTATCCAATACCAACTGCCAATATCCATGAGGGACATGGGTGCAACAACAGGAGTACAATTATAATTAGCTATCCATTGATGTAGGTTGGACTTGAAGAGGGTCAGGAAAGTCATTTGTTTTACATGAATGGCAAGCTTGTTCTGGTGAAGTGGTGGTGTCTGAGAGATGTATCTATCTCTCCAACATGATTTATTATGTCACAGGCTAGGTTAACATCCATGGAACAAGTGACCTTTGTGCAGTTTGAATTAACAATGTGTAACATTTCCATCAGGGCCAGGCTGGAGACTGCCCTATAGGCCAGTCGACCCTTAGTAGTCTGCTGTGGATATAATACAGTGATAGGGCTTTCAATCTTTCTGCATATGACTTCTTGTTTACACCACGTATCATCATTGTGGGAAAACTCTGGGGATGCTTCAGCTGTTGCAGATGTGTGGTGTGGTACATGAAAAAGTGTGCACTGTACTTAATTATTGTGATGAAGGCAGAGTACAATGGAATTATGATGTCCTTTGATGTGGATGGCCTGCCCATACTTATGAGATGTGCCATATATAAAGGATTTGTCACCACTGTGGACATACCCCGGTCAAAGTTCTGATTACTATCAACCTGAGTACCCAGATCATGTACCACTGGGTCTACTCATAGGGGTGTACTGTCTATATTGTAATTAGCTTGGGTATCTGCTTTCCAAAATGGAATAATTATGTTTTTGTATTCATTTAGTGCATCTCCATGGCTCTGTCACCAATCATTTTTGTGCATTAATACTTTCTGCAGTATATCAATAGCATTTATGGATTCAGTGATTGCCCACAACTTGCAGTCATCCACAACATTGGTCAGACAAAGGCTGTCTAAGCTTGTCTTGACTTTTGAGAATTACATACCAAACAGGAAAGGGCCTAGTACAGAACCCTATGGTACGGCCCTGGTCACTAGCCTCTTGCCAGAGGTGAATTCACACACTTCAGTAGTACGTGTCCTGTCAGTGATCCATTTGGCTACCCACTTGGTGATGTAGGTGTTTATGCCCAGTCGAGACAGCTTCTCTGTAATACCTGAATTTGGATTTGTGTCATATGCCTTGGCCAGGTCAGGTTAGGTGGGAAGGTTTGGTGGGATGCACAGTCTTTCCCACATTCATACCCTTGGTGAACTTCTTGAAGAAGTCAAACAGATTTAACAGACATGAAGGAGCCTTAACGAATCAAAAATGGGTTGGGTACACAGTTGAGAGATTACCTGTGTCCTTTTTGATAAGGTCCATGATGATTCTTTTGATTGCCTTACAGATGAGGCAAGTCAGGCTTATGTGTCTATAATTCTCTGGGTCAGGTGATGGTCCCCCCTTGTTCAGATGGATGACTGTTGCTGTACACCCTTCTGCCAGAGCATGGTCTGGAGGCTTATTTAAGTAGGGATCCAATTGTGTCTGCTAGGTCAGATTTTATGTTATTGAAAAGACAACCTGGGATGTTGTCAAGGCCCACTGATGCCAAGTTTCTAGCCTTAGAGAGCACCCAGATGAAATGCTCTGTTGAGAAAATAAGCAGAGTAATGTTTGCATGTATACTTTGGGTGATGGTCAGTGTGGACGGGCTGGGGGTGAAGTTTGATCCAAATCTATCAGCTAGCAGACTGTCTTTCTTATGGTTGAGTATGGATGGTGCCATCCACAAACAGCTCTGCACTAGTTGGGTATTCCCCTTAACATTTTGCACTTATTTAAAAATGATTTGTGACAATACTGCTAAATACAACCTTGGGTATGCATCAGATACCACACAGTGGTCATACAACTCTACCAATGTCATGTAATTACATCAATTGCGCATCATAGACCTATATGTTTTTTATTGGAAAGCTGTGTGGGAGGGCCTTGATACCATATATGGACACATTACAACTGAGATAGATGTGGTTCATGCTGACAGTCACACAATGATGCTGGGGACCACCCCAGTAATTTTTTTGAATAGCAACACAATTGTGCATACTATGAATTCACCAAGGTTGAAACTAAAATCTGAACTAGTTATATGACTGTGTATATAACAGCATTACAACATGTAGATCAAGCAAGATGTTTGTATCCATGTAATAAGTATGATGTTATACTGATGTTATGTCAAACAGCATTGAATGATGGTAGGTATATAACACATGCACACCTGTGCCATATTGTATATGTCACTGTGATGACTGAATGAGAACTGTGTAGAATGTCGATATACTCCACTATACAAACACATGCCTTTGTAAGGCAACAATATACATAGAATCATCTCATGTCAATAGTTCTCAGGAGGCATATTACTACAACTGTTATGGAAGGAACATGTAATGAAACGGCAGCAGTGGCCATAAATACATTACCTCAAATCACAGATTAGAATACACTGTTGTAGGTGTACTGTAAACCCACACCTCTATGTAGCACATGTGGATGACAGCAACACTGACATGTGCCATGTTCATAGGGTCGTGGGACATTACTAGGCAAATGGCCAGCATCACATAAAATCTTAGACATTATTATACATGCATACATACATACAAGTATTTCAATCAAGGACATTAATACCCTTCTAGCCTGCCAATATATCAAAACACTTGTTCCCATAATGTGTCCAGGATGTTCTTAAAACTATCTAAACTAGTACTTGCTTTAATGTAATTTGGTAGTCTGTTCCATGCATTAGCTGCTCTCTCAAAGAAACAAATTAGTACACTTCTCATTCCTATAAAATCTTCTACATAGGATGTCTGATGATCCTCTACTACTTTTCGATAACCCCAAACATTACCAGAGGTAGTTGTCTGTAAAAGCCCTATATACCTTAATAAGATCTCCTCTTAGATATCTATGAAAGACACTGTACAAGTTAAGATATTTTAGACTTTCATAATAGCTTAAATTTTCACATCCATGGATGCCCTTTGTATATTTCCACTGTAATCTTTCCAGTTTATTCATGCCTGTTTCTTATAAGGTTTCCATTTTGTTATTCCATACTCAAGTTTGGGTCTAATGTAACTAACAATGACTTCATTATTTCTGATTCCCTAAACTTTATAAATCTTTTTATACAACCTATAGTTATATAACCAATTAACCAACTGGTTGATATGATTAGAAAAACTCAAAGTTGCATCTACCCATATACCCAGGTCCTTAAATTAATCTACAGTTTCAATCAATGTGTGCTGTATTAAATATACACCTTTCAGTTCTCCCAAATCTCATATGCTTACTTTTTGATCTATTTATCAGTATATTATTCTCCTGTGCCTAAATAGTCAATTTAGTCAAGCTGTTTTGCAGACATGCCTTATCTTTAATACATGTAATCAGTTTATCCAATTTCAGGTCATCTGCATATAGACTGTAGAACACCTCATATGAAAAAGTTAGATCTGAAAGATACAATCTAAACAAGTAAGGGCCTAGAACAGCGCCCTGTGGGACACCCTGACTATAAAAAAGAATTTCACCTGTCTAATTGCTGTATGACACTTGCCATGTCCTATCTGAAAGCCATGCAGCTATCCATCTTATCAAGATTACATCAGCACCAAGCTGTTCTAATTTATTGATCAGTGTTTTGTGTATGACACTGTCAAATGCTGAAGTTAAATTTATATAAATGACATCACAGCACAATTTTTAATTCATAGCCATATTGTTATAGAACATCATGTTACAGGTGATAACAAATCTATTTTCAACATATGCATGCTGATATATGGCTTCAAGTCCCAACCTATCCAATTCTGACAATAAATTATCCAATATTACCTTCTCCATTATTCTTCCACAACATGAAAGTAGAGTCTGGGCTTGTCCTACTCCCTTTTTCTTTAAACATAGCCTAGTTTATACAGCCTAGTAAATAACAGCTATAATGGTACTGTAAGTTCCTGTTGAAGTGTTCTCAGGTCATTATTACTAATTCTGCTTCCTCCCTGTGCATTGTTTGGATCCCGTTTGCACATGTTCTTTTTCAATATAATCTAATTTGATTCCAGTGTCTGAGGTTACCTGGATGTCACCAGGATGCCTTATCACCCCCTTTGTGGAGCCAAACTGTTTTGCATAAAATTTTGTAACTATATCTATAATTTGTTGTGTCTGAGAATACATTTTAGAATCTACACACATCTTATGCATCTATAAAAAGGTTTCCTATGATGCCAATATCTTTATATAAAACTTCTTTAATTTTTTCTTCAACTTTCCTCACACTATACTTAATTTGTTTGTCCAGATTGTTTATTTAAGTTTTCAAAATTGTAGTTCAACCTTTCTTCCATTTCTTATATTTTTTGTCTCTCACCTTAATCAGATATCTTGTTTTTATGGAAATATGTCCTGATGTTGTATGCCTAGATCCTGATGTTAAACATTTTTTTATTGTTGCACTCAAACAATTTCTCTTTCAAAACTTTTCACATTCCATCTGCAGTTTTTCCACTGAACATATCACTCCAGTTAGTTTTACATAGTGACTGTTTTGTTTCCATATAATCTGTAACTAATCTTCTGTGCATTGGTTTAGATTTCAGTTTGTCAGAATTATATAGCAACAATTTAACCTTCATAACACCATGATCAGTGCACAGCAATGATGGCAAAACGTGACTTGAAGTAACAGTAATTTCTTTAGGAACATATACAGTGTCTAGTATGTTCCATTCTCTCTATTTTATTTAATTACAATCTGAAGCAATTGTTGTTCCTGAACATATGTTGCGAATAGGTTCATAGGTTGGTACGAGGCTATCGACCCTAGGGCCTATACAAGCCTAGCCATAACAATTCCCTGGATATTACTTCCCACAATATTTACTTCCCTGGACCCCTGTCTAGCAGGGTGACTGACGTGATCCCCAGGGTGAATTTCCTATCTCCCATCCAATCAAGGTTCCTTTTGAAGAGGACCAAGGAGGCACTCTGCTTGACATGTATGGGCAGTCTATTCCAGAGTATGGGCAGTCTCTGGGCCAGGAACCTATCCCCTCCAGCATGTTTTGTTCATTGTGATGACACTTCCTTATTAATGTTGAATCAATATTATTCCAGTCTGTTTCTGGTAAATTTAAGTCCCCAGTTAATATTATTCTTCCCTCCTGTGTTTCATAGAAGAAATGCATGAATTCCTCTCTAGGTCATCAGCACTTGACTTTGGTGGTCTATGCACTCCAGCAATTGTTATATGTTCCAGGGTTGTCTTTATTGTCATGGTTACACAGTCTATAGTATTGGTGTTATCACTGAACATGTAAATCACAGGTCTCATAATTATCTTTAATCCCTATCATAACCCCATTATCTGATTTGTTTGTTAGAATATCCGTCACAGTAAAAACATTTATAGCTTGACAGAACCAGTTTCCAGTCATTATTCTTTAACCATGTTTCACAAACAATAACATCATCCTTGTGGAAATATAGCAAATTTTCCACTAAAAAAGTTATTATTAATTCTCCTAGCATTAAAAACAACCATCACAGATGCATCAAATGTTGCTATCTGTGAAGTATTACATTTTTGACATAGCAAAAATCCTCCCTGGTGTTCATCAAATAGTGCAAAATATCTGCTGAAAAAAATTATCTTCCCTGATCTTGACAAATGCACACCATCCTGTCTGAACATGTGTGCCCAAAACTAGGCTTGGAGCCTCTACACGTTTCCATTTTTTAAAACAGGATATTTTTTCCATGAAGGCATTTACCCAAAGTCTTTTCATTCATGGTAACCTGACTATCCTTTCTATATGTGATTTGTAAAAAAATAAGTCTTAACCACAGTACAAGATATACAATCTAAGAGGGCTGTAAGTTCCCTACTAACAGTCAGAGAGTCCTTTTTACCAACATTAATAAAAACAAATCTGTACTTCCTTACATTAAGGCATTCCAAGGCTTGTCTCATCTTCTATTTTTGCTCCTGGCAAGCATAACACTATCTGATGTTCATTACCTTCTCTGTAAATGCAAGCATCAGTTCTATTAATAACTGAATCTCCAATTACCAGAATATTTTTTCTGACCAGAGCTGAATAATCTTCAGCTTCTAATACAGTAATATATGCTTTCTCAATAAATACAAAGGAAAGATCTTCATCACCATTAGTCTTATTAATCCTACTGTTTTCGTTGCATATTAACATTTGCAACCATACAATGCTTCTAGCTGGCTTTGTACATCCACAGCTTGAGCCGCAGAGTGAACATCTGTCTTTCTCTTCTTTTCTTTCTTACAGTAAAGTTCTTCAATCCTTCCACGTTCAGTTTTGATTTGTTCCTTTTCACCTGCCCCTTTCCTCTTTTGTCTACCTTCTCTTTTAGAAAAAAATATACCTTTTTCTGTAGACTGAAGGATTTCTGATAGAAAAATGTTATCATTCCCTGTAATCTGTTTATATAACAAAGCAGTATCCTTTTTAGTATGTATTCTCTACTTTACAGACCTTTATTAGTTTATTTTTCTTTCTTGTTATTTTTTGTGCACTTCCTTCTTTCTTTTCTTCTAAGCATTCTGAATCCTCCAGATTGCTGAATATTTGTATCCAGAATTCCAAAGTTGCCAGGGGCATCATCTTGTTTTGTAGGGGTTGAATGATCTTTACAGACAATAGACACACCATTTCCTAAATGTGTTCTATTTGCTCTTTGCCTAACATTACTTATCTCACCAGTCCAGTTGTTAATATATAATTACAACAGTTCTCCAAGCCATGCCACTTGCACAAGTGCAATCATCATCAGTAAGTCTAGATTTACTTCTAATAATGATAAGCATTCTAATAATGGAATTTAAACAAAACTTGCTGTAGCTATAAGATGGAAGACAGCAAAAGTATGTGTTGATTGTACATACTGGCTCTGTCCATATGCGACATGTGCACCACCCCATGACAGAATTAGCAATCACACAGCCAGTGGTCTGAAGATGGTTTGCAGAGGGTCACGGAAGGACTCTGTATCATGATGTGTGCATGCATGTTAGATATGATGACATCCTCCAGTCTTCTGCAGAAAGGATGTTATGTAGACAGGGAGAAAAAGGGGATGTTGGACTCATGGGGCTATGTTAAAGGTTCTCTTCAGTGGAAATCAAATGAAAAGGTATTTAAACGATCATACATTGGCTGTAATATACCACCAACTACACACAGAGCAGTTGACAGAGGTCAGATTTGAACATTAAACCTGTGTAGGTATAGAAGCTGCATTCCATACAATGTAGGAATAGCACCACCACATATGTCTGACTTTAACAGTGCAATTTACAGAGGATGATAGCATCACTGCATGCTGAGAAGATGATGCTAGAAGGAGTGTCTGATATAGACGTGGAGTCACATCTCTCTAAAATTGTCTCCAAAATATTATTTGGATGAACACACACTCCAGTTGACTGCTGCGAGATTAGAACCCCTAACTACCTAGTTATAGAAGCTGAAGAACACAGTACTTAACATTATCACCACAGCAAAAGGTTGACTTAAACAGTGTGTGTGTGTGCGCACTTTATACAGGATGACATAATCAATGTATGTTGAGAAGAAAATGTTAGAAGGAGTGTCTCACAAGCTGCTCTAAAATGATCTCCACAATGACAGCTATCTAAACACACACACTCACACACACACACACACACACACACACACACACACACACACACACACACACACACACATTGAGTGCACTGAGATTAGAACCTCTACCTACCTGCAGAACACAGTATTTAATGTAACTGCCAATGCACAAGTTTGACTTTCATAGTATCAGACAACACTTTATAGCAAATTACGTCATCTGTGTGTGTTGAGAAGATGATGTTAGTACAAGTGTCTCACATGCTGCTCTAACATGATCTCCATGACTGCTAACTGAACACAAACAACACACACACAAACACTCATGCAAGTTGACTGCAATGAGATTAAAACCTCTACCTTCCTACAGAACACAGTACTTAATGCAAGCACCATGGCAGAAGTCTGACTTTCATAGTATCAGACAACACTTTATAGCAGATGACATCATCAGTATGCATTGAGAAGTAGATGTTAGGAATGTCTCACATGCTGCTCTAAAATTGTCGCCACAATGACAGCTAACTGAACACAAACACACACAAAAGTTGACTGGAATGAGATTAGAACCCCTACCTACCTATCTACAGAATCCAGTATTTAGGTTCATAGGTAGGTACTAGGCTATCTGCCCTAGGGCATTTATAAGCCTAGCCAGAATGTGTTGGCTTTCACCTCCCATTTAGATTTGATTAGATTCCTGAGCCTCTGTCCAGCAGGGCCATAGAAGTGATCCCCGGAGTAAATTTATGATTTCCCATCCACTCGTCAAGATTTCGCCTCCCATTTAGATTTGATTAGATTCCTGAGCCTCTGTCCAGCAGAGCCATAGAAGTGATCCCCGGAGTAAATTTATGATTTCCCATCCACTCGTCAAAATTTCTCGTGAGGAGCTCTGCCTAACATGGACTGGGATTTTATTCCAGAGCGAGGAAAGCCTCTGGGATATGAATCTGTCCCTCCAGCTTGTCCTATTTATTGTTGTGCTGAGGTTTAAATCCCTGGAACATGTAGCCCTAAGGGATTTGGTTTTCTTGAGTTGGAGCATGTCCATTAATACCGGGTTAGACATGGCCTTGTACGTCAGGCAGAGATCACCTCTGAGTAGGCGGTAAGCAACTGAGTAGAGCTGGAGTTTCTTTAGTTGAGCTGCAGAGGGCATTTATTTGAGGCCCACGATCCTCTTGGTGAGGTACTTCTGGGGTCTTTCCAGTTGTTGCAGGTGTCGGGTAAGGTACATCCCAAATAGGGCATTATACTCTATTATGGGCCTGATGAGGGATGAGTAGAGGGGCACAATGACCTCTCTTGATCTAGATGTGAACCCTTTCATAATTAGGTGGGCTATGTAGAAGGTTTTACTAACCACCTTGGCACTGTGATTATCAAAGGAGAGGTTGCTGTCTACTTGGGTCCCCAGATCCCCAATTACATCTTCTGTACTTAGTGGATTACCACCTATGTGGTAGTTCATGGGCACTTTGTTTTTCCCAAAGGGGTTGACTATGCACTTTTTGGCATTTAGCTTGAGGCCATGGTTCTGACACCAGGTATTTGTCTCCATAAGACCCTTCTGGAGGATGTCTGTGTCAGCCGGAGAGTTGATTATGGCTCCCAGTTTGCAATCATCTGCGAACTTGGACATACATAGTCCTACCGTGCTTGCCTGTACCTCAGAAAAGTATATACCGAACAAGAGAGGTCCCAGGACTGAGCCCTGTGGGACACCACTTGTAACCGGTTTGGAATCAGAGATGGCACCAGCAACTCTGACCATGTAAGTTCTATCCATGAGCCAGTTTGCAACCCATCTCGTGACATAGGGGTTAATGTTCAAGCTGGTGAGCTTATCTATAATGACAGAGTGGGGTATTGTGTCGAAGGCCTTTGCAAGGTCTAGGTAGGCTGTGTGGACTACCTTTTCCTCATCTATGGCTTTGGTAGCTGTTTTAAAGAAGTCTACTAGGTTTAAGAGGCAATATCTGCCTTTAATAAAGCCGAATTGGGTGGGTCCAGTGTCTGGAGGGTCCCAATGTCTTTGTTTATGAGTTCCGTGATGATGCGCTCCATAGCCTTGCAGACCAGGCTAGTCAGGCTTATAGGGCGATAGTTCCCGGGATCCATTGTGGCACCACCTTTGTGGAGCAGGATAACGGTTGCTGTACACCATTCTTTGGGTACATATCCTGTAGTAAGGCTGAGTTTAATAGTGAATTTATGTGAGGGTTTAATTCTTTTTAGAGCTCGTGTAATATGCAGCCTGGGACACCATCCGGTCCTATTGATGCTGTGTTTTTGGCTTTGGAGAGGGCTGTTTTCACCTGTGTGTCTGTGACGTCTGGGGGTCTATATTCTTCTGGGATGGACAAGGGCCCTTTTGGGGGTGAGGGGGGTAAAGTTTGCACTGAACCTGTCCGCCAGGACGTTGGCAATGTCAGTGGGTTCAGTGTATTTTTTGCCATTTTGCACCAGCTCAGAGCAGATCTGAGAGTTGCCACCTAGATTTTTAGACATAGCTAAAGAAGGCTTTGTGATTATCTTTAGAGTCTTTGGCGATTTTTCTTTCAAAGCTGGCCTTGGATGATTTTATGAGGGATTGTAGTTTCTTGCTAATACTGATCAGGGATGCCTTCCCTTTTTGGGATTTTGCTCTATCAAGTAGTAATTTCCTCCTTCTGTTGTATAGCTTATTTATGGCCGGGGTCCACCAGACTGGTCTCCTCTTTTTGGAGGATAGGATCTTGGTTTTACTTGGGATGGCACGATCCATGCATTCCTGTAGGTGCTCATAGAATGCATTTGTAAAGGACTGCGGTTTGGGCAGCATTTTCCATTAGTCCGGGGGGCTTTGAAACATTCCACCTCTGTCTTGAGAAGTGTGAAGTTTGCTTTTGAGAAATTTTTCACAGTGGTTTCCTTGGCTGGGGGTGGGGTCGGGATGTGGATGTCCAGTGTGATTAGTTTATGGTCTGATCTTACTAATGAGGGGTTTACCTCTGGTGAGGAACATTGAGCCCCCATGTTGGTGATGACCAGGTCCAATATGTTGTCACCTCTTGTGGGAGTGGCGACCAGTTGTTCCAAGGTGTTTGAGTTTATAAATTCCAGGAAACGTTGGGCAAGTGAGTTGGGACTTGAGTAGTTTTCCCAGTCAATGTTTGGGTAGTTGAAATCACCCAATATCATGGTGTTTTGTGAGACCTTCATATTCTCCAATGTTCTCAGGAATGCCGTGTGGGGGTCCTGAGACAAGGTGGGTGATCTGTAACAAGCTACAAACTGAAAAGCAGTTTTGCCTACTGTTAGTTGCATATGGATGGTCTCCGAGGCTTCGTGCAGTGCCACTAACCTGGAGGTGTGAGTATCCTTGATGAAGAAGGATACACCCCCGCCTTTTGTATTTCAGTCCGGGTACTGGGGCCGAAAGGTATGGTAAGAGTTATAGCCTGGTAGTGCTGAGGTGCTCTCTGGAGCCTTGAACCAGGTTTCTGTTACTGCATAGATATCGATTTTCTCCATAGTGAGGAGTGCCTCGAGTGTGTGCATTTTGAGGTTTAGACTTCTGGCATTAAGTAGCATTACCCTCAGTTTTTTGTTTCTTGTGTTGTCTATGGAGGTGGGTTTGTCTTTTGAGCTTTGCCTAAAAAGGCACTATGTGGGGTGGCAAGAGCCTTAGCCAGTATTCAAAAGCCCAGGGGTGACAGGTGCAAGCCGTCTCTAGCGAAGCAATGTGGCTTGTCGAGCATGTCATCCCAGGCTGACAGACACTGGATCCCCTTTGAATGACACCAATAGTTTAGCCAATTGTTAAAATTGATAATTTTGTCTTTATACTGTGGCATCATTCTTGGTGAGGGCAAGATGCTACTCAGGGTCATACCGGCCTGGGCTACATGATCAGAGAGCTCCTCTATGTCTCTTTTCATGTAGTCCAGGGAGGTAAGTCTCAGGTCATTCACACCAACATGGACAATGACAGAGTCATATTTATACCTGCTTTGGAGTGACCTGAGTGCTTGTGTTATGTGGCGGATCCTGGCACCCAACAGGCAGCTTACAGTGACCTTCTCCTTGTTCAGTCTCGTGATCGGGACGTCAGTGTGCCTGACAATAGAGTCTCCTATTACTAGTGTATTTGGTGTGTTATTTCGCCTTAAGGGCTGCGACTGTGTGGCACACAGACTTTGTGAAGTATGTGATACATAAATATTGTTTTGGGGTAGCAATTGCTTGGATGTCTGCTTTGGAGGTCTCTGCTGCTTTGGCAGGTTTTTATTTAGAGCCTCCGAGTGTGCCTTTGTGTGTTTATGTGTCCTGTTTGTTTGTGCAGATACGATTGGTCTATGTGAGGCTGGTCGTGTGGTGCGAGTGGTTCCCTTCTCCACTTGACTGGCTGTTCCAGTCTTGGGTTGAGAGAGCTTGCCCTCCAGTTTGGCTGTATAGTTGCATCTCTCACATATATTTGAGTTTGTTGGAAGGAGGAGAGGGTTGTCTGTGTACATAAGGCAATTGTAACATTGCCTCAAGATTCCCAGATTCACCAGCTGGACTGGAGTGTAGAACTGAAACTGCCCTTTGGACATGCCTGAATAGTTTAATAAACTATTTTATTGATTTTCCGAATGGGACAAATAGGGAGCTTTTTACTTCTATACAGTATAAGGGGGGTGCAGTGCTAGCGTTTGTTAGTGCTTTACTGAGAAATTTGAGCAAGTGCTGGGCTCAAAAAGGAAGGCTGAGTGCTTAATTTGAGAGCTTGACTAGTTCTAAGGGAAAAATTGAAGTGCAGACTTTGTGGAGCCGGGAATAGTTTAAACCTGCATAACAGATGCTGTGCAGTGCGCAAAACCGCACACATGCGGGTTTTGAAGCAGGGAGATTGAAAGAGATAGGAATTGGCCCAAAACAGCCAATAAGCTACTAGTTGCGGGGTTGAGACCACTCCTCCAGGGACAGATAGGCTGCTCAAAGCTCCCCACTCTCACTGGTGAACAGAGAAGCTTCCTCCTATCCAAGTAAGGATATGGACAACTCAGGAACTGTACCACAGCCCAGAATTCAGCAAAACCTGAAATCTGGACTATTCTAGCCTAGAAAAGGCAAGAAACAAGAATATTTTTTTGTTTTTTTTTTTGTTTTTTTACAGAACCAACAGTAACTTACCAAAAAACACTGTAAATGCTATAAACAGGCTAGCACACTTGAGTGTGTAGCCTACAACAGTTAAACAACACAAAAACGACTAAAAAACGACTTTTGGAAGTGCAGACAGAAACAGTAAGGTAATCAAAAAATATAGCTTTTTAAATCACAGGTAAGCTAGAAGCTCGCTTTTCGGCGAGTAAATGCAGTCGCAGGAAGAAATGCAGAAAAAAACTTAATCAGTTAAAGTCTCTCTTTTGTCTCTCTGCTGCTTGCAACACTCTGCAGGACACCACGAGGAGCTGTGCCGAGTTGTATATAGGTACAAAACTGTGCAAATGTGGGTTTTAAAGCAGGAAGCTTGAAAGAGATAGGAATTGGCCCAAAACGGCCAATAACGCAAGTGCCACAGCACAAGTCTGACTTTTATACTGTTGCAGAACACTTTATAGCACATGATATTTTATTTGTTTATTTACTGACATTTGTTAACTGGGAAAACCCACTGGGCCAATGACCCACTTTCAGCGGAGGCCCGGGGAGAAAAGCTCCATACAATCACAGAAATTTTTTACATAACATCAGCTTACCTTTGAAAGTTAAAAAAGTTTTTACACAATACAAATTGAAGTAGATATAAAAGACAAATACATGTTTAGAGGTATACAATACAAGAAAAATAAACCCAGTGTGTTAGATTTTTAGTAATTCTGTTTGTATACTCTCATAAGTAAGAATACTGTTTCATCAATTCTGTTTATTCAGCCACATAAATAAAGAAAGCAAGGGATTGGATACAAAGACAGACAATGTAAATTGCAACTATATTAAGTTAGTAAAAGTATTTGTAGAGTATAGTATCAAAAACATTTAAGGTAGTTTAATTATACAACAAGAACAGACAAGGTTGTTGAGACAGTACTATTTTAGTGCAAATTTAAATGCTTTTAAAGAGTCTAGTTGAGTAAGAGACAGAGGGAGTGCATTCCATAGTTTGGCAATGGCATGAGAATAGAGACACTGTCCAGCTCTTTTGTTGGGTTTAGTTATAGTTAGGAGTTGTTTGTTAGAGGACCTAAGATGAAGAGTAGGGGTGTGTGTTTGTATTATAGTTTGAAGGGATGGACAGAAGTTTGGATTATTAAGTAGTTTGTGGGCGAGAGTCAGTTGGGAGTAATGCAGGTAATGAGGGAACTCCCACGAGTTTATAGATTTAATGGCCAGGCAATGCAGTGTGCGAGTTGGCATGTTGGAGACAAACTTGGCAATTTTATAGTAGCACGACTGCAGTTTGTTCAGGAGAGATGTGTGTAGGTTAGTGAAAATGGGGCAACCATAGAGGAGGGAGGGTAGAAGTAGACTATTAGCTAGTTTCAACTTGGTAGACTTGTCCAAATAAGAGTTTATGCCTATAGAGTTTGCCAAGCTTAAAATGGGTCTTTTTGATTTAGTTGAATATATGATTCTCAAAGGATAGTTTGTCATCAATTGTGATGCCACGTAGTTTGGCTGTTTTTACAATTTCAATTTCCTTATTGTTTTGAGAGAATATTTTAAAGTCTAGAGTTAGAGGTTTGGTTGTGAAGAGTAAAAGTTTAGATTTTTTGGGATTAAGTAGCAGTTGAGCTTCATTAAGCTAAGATTTGATAGAAGTAAATGCATTTTGTGTTAACTTTAGGAGATCTGATATCGTCGAACTTTAGGAGATCTGAGATGTTGTTAGAGGATGTAATTATTGTCGACTCATCCGCATATTGAATGAGTGTACTTTGCAGGGATGCTTTATGGAGATTATTAATAAATATGTTTAAAAGCAAGGGCCGAAGAACAGACCCTTGGGAAACACCTGTGTTGTTGAGTAGGTAATCGGATTGTTTACTTTGCCATCTAACAGATTGTTTTCCATTGTGTAGATAGTTATGAAACCAAGATAGCATGTGTGGGGAGCAGTTTATGGTCTCAAGTTGTAAAAGTAGTTTTGAGTGGGACACTGTATAAAAAGCTTTTGATAGGTCTAGTAGGATCACTGATGTTAGTAGGCCTGCATCAAGAGCTTTGTATACAGTGTTGGCAAATGACAGTAAGGCTGTTGTGCTGTGCGCTGGCTGAAAACCATGCTGGGTGGGGTGCAAGTAGGTTATTGTCTGTGAGATGTTTTAGCAATTGACAATGAATACACTTTTCTAAAATTTTAGATAGAGATGAAAGTATGGAGATGGGCCGGTAGTTAGATAGATCACTGGTGTTACCACCTTTGTGAAGGGGAGTAACTGAGTTTTTCTATAGCTGTGGGACATATACTTCGGAGATTGATCGGTTAATGAGAATGCTAACTTGAAGTGTTATAGAATCTGCTGCAAGTTTTAGGTACTCAGCTAGAAGGCCATCGGAAGAAGGGAAGCATGGTTTTAGTTTTGAGAGCAGTTTATGAACTAGAGAGGTGGGTACTGGTTGTAATGTAAATAGAGGAGTGGATGGGTTTTTGCTGGAATTACAATTGATGTGGGTGGAGTAGTTAGAGAGTGTATTGTTGTTTATGTTGCCTATTATACTTTTGTTATTTTGTAGAGAGAAATCATTAACACATTTTTGGATAGTATCAATAAAATGAGAATTGAAGGCTTGGGCAATTTCTTGAGGGTCTTTGTCAGGAGATGGGGTGGGCTTGTGTTGAATACCAGGATTTAGGAAACAAAATACAGTTCCAGAACAATTTGGGGTTATTTTGCTGGGTAGTGAGTTTAGTGGAGAAATAGCTTTTTTTATCATTGATAACTTCCTTTTTGGCATTGTTATGGAGTTTTTTATATCGGAGTTCAAGTTGTGTGGTTCTGTTTCTATGCCATTCCTTTCAGGTTTTATCCCTGGAGGTAAGTAACTGTTTAGTTTGTTTAGTTAGCCATGGGGCATGGTTAGGCTTTACTCTTTTGGTACGTGTGAGTGCAAGACTGTCTAGACTATCTAAAAATACTTTATTGAAGTAGTTGACTGCTTCATCCAGTGGAAGAAATTTGGTAGGGGACCAGTTGTGGGTTTTTAGAGACTCTAAGAATAGTTGTTCATTGAAATGGGTAAGATACCTAGTTGTTCTTAGACAATCCAATTTGTCAATTTGAAGTTGAGTTCTATGGGTATAGGCAGGAAGATAGTCACTAAAGGTATTGGGCAGGGTCCCTGCTTTGGTGAATTTTTGAGGGTGTAAGACGAGTATCCAGTCTAGGGTTGATTCCATTTGTTTTTTTACCTTACGAGTGGGGTTAGAGATGAGCTGAGTAAACCTGTGCAAGTTAATACTATTTACTAGGGAGTCAGAGATGAGAGTTTGCCAGTTTATATTTGTGTCGCCAAGAATGATGGTTTCACTTGATATATTCAGGGTGGTCCAGGATAGTAGATCTTCCACAGTAGGTATGTTTTGACCTGGGGGAATATAGAGTACAGCAATACATAATTGTTTTCTGTTGTTGATGTGAAGGTTGACTAGTAATAATTCCATATTTCCAAATGTTGGTATAGGTTTATCATATGGTGTAACAGCTAAAGTGTCTCGGTAGATTAATGTGACACTTCCACCTTTTTTATATAGCTGGTCATTTCTATGTATATTATATCCTGGAGGGATTATTTCAGTGTTAGTAATATGTGGTTTTAGCCAGGTCTCTGTGAGTGCTACAATATCTGGGGAGAAGTGAGAGCCAGGCATGGAATTCAGTGGTTTTGATACAGATACTACATACGTTAATTGTAGTGAAGCAGAGGTGCTTGGCATTAGAAGAAAGGCTTTGGGCAGAATGGTTGATTGGTCCAGGGTTGGGGTGAATGTCGCCACATAGACAGAGGGCCTGGTAGTGACATGTAATTATGGAGAGATGTTGAGTAATGAAGAGAGGCCTATGGTGGGGGTTACAAATTAATTTTAGTTTGAATATGATTATGATTACAAAGGATCTAATTTTTGTAAGGTGCCAAGTAAGGAAGTTGAATAAAGAGGGTGAGATGTCAGAGAAACTACTGGTATTAGTGTGGGGTGCAATGGGTGATGTGGAAAATGTTGAAGTTGGGGAGTGGAATATAGTATGTAGGGAGGTGGTGTGGGATAAGAAAAGAAGAATGGAGGTAAGGGAGATTAAGGTAGTACAAGGTTTTGATGTATAGTACATGTTAGGAAAAGGTTAGGTTGTGGTACTATAGTTAAGAAGAAGAATGAGGAAGATTCAGAAAGCGAAAATATTAAGAAGGAAGATAATTAGGGTGGAGTGAATGGGAGGATACTGGTGTAGGTGTCTGGGTGATTGGTGGTTAAGACAGGAAAGGAAAGAGCTTATGGAAGGTATAAATGTAATTGAATGGGGGTAGGGTAGGGTAGGGTAGGGGAGCGGACCATCAGTGTCTGTTGGGAGGCTTGTATGAAATGGCTGTATAGTCACGTACTACTGTAGAAAATGGTGTCTGTGACACTTGACTGCTGACTTTAGGATACAGACTCATGGTCTTCTGAATATGAACGCATACACACCAGTTGACTGCAGTGAAATTTGAGCCCTTACCAAAGTAGTTACACAAACTAGAGAACACATTACTTAACACAAGCGTCACGGCACAAGTCTTATTTTTAGATTGTTGCAGAACACTTTAAAGCAGGTGACATTACTGGAAAGGCTCACCCAGACTCTGCCACAGTTTACTGTGACAGAAAAGTTACTTTGCTTTTTATTTCTTGTATTTCTTTATTGCCTTTTTCTGTTTTGTATACTGTGATTTGTTTTCTTTACACTGTGTTTTACTTGTATTCTTCTTTTAACTGCATATTAAAACTTGAAAAGAGACCATAGCTCTGTCTCTTGTGAGCCGGACAGAATTTTTTCTCACCCTCCCACCATGTTACTGTTGTGTTCTTCAACACCACTATCTTTCTAGTTGCCTGCCCCTTATGCTAATTTGACCATATATCTTGTTTCCTCTCTGCTTTTACTGGCTTGTGTGAGCACAAAGTTATCATTTTGTGAAATCACTCCCCAACAATTTAAATTTATTGGCCATCCTACTGTATTCCATATTACCAGAATACAAAAGTGCCCACCCCTTTCAATCTATCTTGCTCTTTTAAAAATAGTGGCTCTCCACTAAAACTTTTTAGACAGGTAAGTTATCCACTTTCATATCTAAATACTTAGTGCACACTGCAGTGTTTAGGATAAACCATTTTTTTTCCATTTTACCTTTAAGCATCTATTTGCAAGACTACCAGTTACTGGAGAGCCCACATTCTGCCTCTCAGCAGTCATCTTGGGATTAGTGCTTGATTAGTGCTTCTGTTTTCTCCTGGTGAGAGAAAGAGTACAGTGACATTATTTCCTGGTGACTGCTTATCATCAGAAAGCCTAATAACTGCTTTATAGGGGACAGCTTAAAATGTGTGCTTATATTCTGAGCCTGGTGAGAGTAGGAGCAGAGTGTATTGATTCTTGACTCTTTCTGGTTGGAGACTGAGAGTCTGTGCTTAATGTACCTGATTGGACTGATTGCTATTTGAGGCATCTACCAGAAAAAGGCTACAAGCCTACAGACCTTTGCATCATCTGGGACAAGACTGTGGATCACCAAACAGGCTGTGGGCTGCTTTGCTTCTTGGGATTGGTACTAATATTTTGCTTCTGGTGAGAGAAGAAGCAAAGGAGTATTGCATGCCAACACAGTGAAGCTGTGGTGATACCAGCATTAGTAGTAGCCAGGCAGTAGCCATTCATGCGACTCCCCTCTTTTCATCATTCTTGACAAGCTAATTCTTTCTTTTCAGTAAATACTGCTTGATTTTTCTCTAACTTCAGAATATCTGCCTAAATACTTCATCCTTAAAGTCAGGGTCTATGTATTAGTTTCCCCTTAAGTGTCTGGCAGTGCCGTGTACAGACTCAAACACCTTTAGTGACAGTTTTCCTGTAAAAGCATAACTGAAATTTCTCCAATATCTAGTTGGACACGGGACATCTACTTTGAGTGAAAAGCACTGTCCACATAGTTGCAAACCAGATACTCCTGACAGTGATTAGACTGTTGGAGTGAGAATGTCAATCAATAAAAAAGGGTCCGTTGCCATGGATATGAACTTTCCTACTGTCTCCGTTACTGGCTTGGCTGATATGGGCATTCTGAGGCAATGTAGAAATTGCCTCATGTTTACTGACAACCAGTTAATTCTCAAACAAACTGATACAGTATGTGAGAGATGTATTCATACAACGTCACTGGAGGCAAAGCTCTCACATAAAAGTACTCCTAATGTCAATAAGGTTGTCAGTAGTGCACATGCTGCACCCATCACGCACAATTCAAAGAAGACATATAGACCCACATATACTGAGGCACTTACATGTAACCTTCCTAAACCACAAAGACCTCCTAGACAAAATGCACGTAAGAAATACCCTCAGCAGCCCCAAACACACTCTTTCAAAGCAACACCCACATCAACACACACAGCTACATCTCATGGAGCCTCTACCTCCAAGCCCATAAGGCACAAGTCACCACACAATCCAACATTCTAGTCATTGGAGACTCTATTGTGAGACACATTGATGTCCCTCTCCCCAGGCTGAGTAAAGAGAAGGTCATGGTCAGTTGCTTATCAAGGTCTAGGATCCACATTATGCATGCACTCAGGTCACTGGATCATAATTAGCAATATGACTCAGTCATAGTCTATGTGAGAATAAATTACCTGAGACGTACCTCCCTAGACTATATGAAGAGAGACATAATAGAGCTCTTGGAATATGCGTCTCAGGCTGGTATGAGCCTAGCATTGAGCAGCATTTTACCTTCTCCAAGGATGATGCCACAATACGAACAAAAGATGCTTGACTTTAATATTTGTCAGCATGGAAGGAGATGGTTAACAGACCATACTGCTTGGCCAGGGATGGTCTGCACCTCTCCCCTCTAGGCTTTTGAATATTAGCTAAAACATTGTCTTCCCCCATACTGCCTTTTTAGGCAACAATGCCAAAATGAAAGTACTTCCGACATAGCAAATCAAAACCTAGAACATCTAAAGGTATTACTGCTCAGCGCTAGGAGCCTAAACAAAAAAAAACTCCACTCCTGGAAGCTCTCTTTACCCTAC
The DNA here is from genome assembly GCF_019279795.1 of Protopterus annectens. Lineage (NCBI taxonomy): Eukaryota > Metazoa > Chordata > Ceratodontiformes > Protopteridae > Protopterus > Protopterus annectens. The sequence continues at coordinate 291,499,721 of NC_056740.1, forward strand.
AGAGTGCTGATGTCTGTACGGTCTCTGAGACATTGTTTAAAGAAATGGACAGCACACCAACAGTGCAGGGCTATAATGCCTTCCACACATTTAGACCAGCTACTTCACAGGCTGGGACTAAAGGTGGAGCTGTCTCTATTTAAATCAAAAATAAATATACTTCAAGGCTGGTCAAACAGGACAATGCACTTGAGCTGCTCCATGTTCAAATCACCATAGGTAAAATCCAATACCATTTCCTTGCAAGCTATAGGTTCATAGGTTAATAGGTGTTTACTAGGCTAATGACCACAATGGACTTTTTAAGCCTAGCCATGCATCCCAAATCTCTGACAAGTTCTGATACCCTTGATAAGTGTAAACATGGGCCTGGGAGATGAACCATTTACAGGTTACCTGTTTGCATCAGAGATATAGGTGCCAAACCAGGGATAGGAGGTCTCCCTCTATGACCCAGGAAACCCATACCATGTATTTAAACTTATTAGAAACACGTACTATCCAACCCAATACCATATTCATGGGTAACTTTAATTACACCACTATTAACTGGGAATCCTATACAACATCAAACGTACATGCACAGAGATTCCTAGATTTTGTAAACATAAACTCCCTGGACCAGATAGTCAATACACCAACCAGCAGTGCAACTACACTGGATCTGGTCCTCACTAATATGGGAAACTGCTGCACACCCCCTATTGTAATGCCTTCCCTGGTAAGGTCAGACCACAAATGGTCTCCTTTGAAGTAAAAATAAAACCTGGACCCTCAGCTAAATTGGGAACATTCAGGAACTATTCTAAGGATAACCTCCTGCTATTAAGTGAGAACCTGGCAAAATTTCAAGCCTCTATAAACCCTGAGAACACTCATACCTCTGCAGAACTGTTCACAGAATCCCTGTACAAGCATGTTATAACTGCATAAAGGCAGCTGTACCCACCAGGAAGAAGTACAGAACTAACTCAAAAAACAAGCCACCCTGGTGGAACCACAAAATCAATCGTATGTATAACAGGAGGAAGGAAATTATGGCAAAAATTAGAAGGTGCAGCACCCAGCAGGATAAAAGCACTCTCATCAAATTAAACAAACAACTCAGAGGACAAATAAAGTCTACCAAAGGCAAATTTGAGGTAAGTTTGGTCTCCCAGGCCAAGGACAACCACAAAGCATTCTTTAGCTTTGTCCACAACCACAGAGGCAGTACACAACTGTGTGCAGAGCTCATTGTAAATGGAGCCACCTATGCTGAGCCACAAAATGTAGCAAACCTCCTGGCTGATAACTTCAGCTTCATCTTTACTCTTCTCTCCCCCTCAACCTTCCCTCAGGAAATATCATCAAATATAACTCCCCCTACTATCACTAGGGAACAGGGCCTTAATGCTCTCTCTAAGACCAAGAACACTGCATCAGTGGGCCCAGACAATATCCCAAGATGCCTTCTAAACAGCATGAAACATGACCTATCAAGGCCTCTGGAATTACTATTTAACTATAGCTTCCAAACAGGCTTTGTGCCTCATGAATGGAGAAAGGCAACAGTCATCCCTCTGCACAAAGGTGGGGCATCTACAGACCCTGGAAACTACAGACCTATTAGTCTCACTAGTCTTATATGTAAATCCATGGAAAGCATTATCATGTAGATGATCAACAGAGATATAGCAAACGTCCAGACGCTGGACACAACTCAGTTTGGTTTCCTCAAGGGCAGATCATGCCTACTCAATCTGGTGGACTTCTTTGAGAAGGTCACCAAATCAATGGATGAGGGCAAAATCGTTCACACTGCCTACCTTGACCTGGCCAAAGCAGTTGACACAATACCCCATTCGGGTACTGTTGACAAACTCAAGAGGCTAGGTATAAACACGTATGTTACCCGGTGGATAGCCAACTAGCTCACAGATAGGACCCAGGAAGTTAGAATTGGGGAGTCCACCTCTACAAAGGGGCCATTCACAAATGGAGTCCCTCAGGGATCAGTTCTTGGACAGCTCCTTTTTGGCATTTACTTTTCAGAAGTCAAGGTCAATGTCAGTGGTCTCTAGCCGACTTAATTTGCAGATGATTGCAAATTAGGAGCTGTCACTGAATCTCACACTGACACAAATGTTCTCCAGGAGAAGCTGACACAGACAAACTGGTGTCAGAGACATGGACTAAAACTAAATGCCAAGAAATGCATAATCATATCCTTTGGGAAGTCACCCATCCCTGATAACTATCATATTAACAACACACTACTTAAAGGTGACCCAGTAGTCAGGGACTTAGGGACATACATAGATAGCAATCCAGCCTTTGATCATCACGTGTCTACAGTGGTGAGGAAATCATTCTATGTTGCACAATTGATAAACAAAGGTATGGCATCTAAGTCCAAGGAAGTCACTGTTCCACTGTATTCGGCATTCATCAGACCTATAATTGAGTACAATGCCCCTTCTGTATGTACCTAATCAGGCATATCCAACAACTTGAACGTCCACAGAGGTTCTGCACTAAAAGAATACAGGGTGAAAGTAATATGCCCTACGCAGACTGACTCAAGGCCTTACCCCTGTATTCTGTCTCCTACAGGCTTTTGAGGGGAGATCTATGCCTGGCATACAGGCCATTTTCAGACCCCACTCTGATGGACCTCCTGCATATCCACAAAGCAAGCAGTACCACAATTACCTGTTCTAAAAACTCAAACCTTTCCTATGATATAAATAGGACCTACTGGAGAAATAGGTATGTGTCCCAGAAACTACCCCGTTTATGAAACAGGCTCTCCATCAATGTGAAGGAGAGTTCCTCCCTAATCTAATTTAAGTGCAACTTGGACAATTGGATGGGAAGCTGGTAATTAATCCCTGGTTTAGCACCTATGTCTCTGATGCAAACAGGTAACCTCTAAATGGTTCATCTCCCAGGCCCATGCTTACACTTATCAAAGGTATCAGAACTTGTCAGAGATTTGGGATGCATTGCCAGGCTTAAAAAGGCCCTTGTGGTCGTTAGCCTAGTAAACACCTATGTATGTCTGGAAGAAGATGTTGGGAGGCCTATATGAAATGGCTGTGTAGTTATGTCTGACTGTAAAACTTTTTGTTCTCCATGAGACTTGACTGCTGTTAGCAGGACACACACTCATACTTTTCTGACTAAGCACACACACAATTTCAGCTACAAACACTCAATTTGGTTGTTTTACTTACTGAAACCCTACCAATTTTTTTCCTATTTGCAGACCATAGTAGTTAATATTTGCACCATCACTGGAGTCTGATTTTCCTTGTTGTAGTGGTCTTTATGGAGGATGACATCATCACTATAAGTTACAGGTAACAAACTGTTATCAGACTGGTGTGCAAAATGTGGACTTTGGATTTTCTGTTTTGCTTGCAATGCGCAGATATAAATTAAAAGATACTTCTTAAATTATATGCAATAAGCTGTCATGAATGCAAGTTGCCAAACTGTGACATAGGCTCTTTTATCGAACACTGAAAGGCGAAATCACAAAATATCAAAGACACAGAACAGCAATTTTTTTCCCAGGGGAAAAAAAATCATTGGGTCGTTTTTGGGGCTTTGGCATTTGCTCCACTGTGGTGTGATCTCAGAGTTCATATATTTAAGTAGGGTGGTGTGGGTGGTGAAGCCCCCCACTTTATTTTGTGTTTGGATTGTTTTTTTATGCGGTGCAGCGATTTTTTTCCCTAGGAAAAAAAATCGCTGTTTTGTGTCTTCGATATTTAGTGGTTTTGCCTTTCAGTGTTCGATAAAAGAGCATTCATTCTTTTTATCTTTCGTCTACGTAATATAGACACGAGACATATATGCATCTATTTCTCATTCTTTTGGGTTCATCACATACATATACATACACACACACACACACACACACACACACACACACACACACACACACACACACATTTTGTGAACAGCATGGATGCAAGTGTTGATATACTTGTGTTCATACTGTGATGAATTCATGTCCACGGTAAGACATGTATAAGACAATCTCAATGTCTATTGACAGTATAAAGGTTTAACTAATGCACCAGTGTTGTTGTGCTATTTATTTATGTAGTGCATTTGACATTAGATCTATTACTGACATATCCCATTTTCAAATGCATTGGGTCAGGGCATGCATGAGTATGAGTAAATATGTGTTCAATCAATAACAAGTCCCTTCCCTTTGACTGAGTTTTTAAATGGCTTTTGATGGGATGAAGAATAACTGGGTAATAAACAAACTAATACAATCCAAGCACCTCTTTACATAGTGCATCGCTAAGAAACTGGTTTGCACGAATGATGGCAAAGTGTAGGATGGCATTACAAATATAAATGTGATAATTCCTGCAAATGTGACAAGTAATGACTACAGTGAAGTATGTGTGTGTGTGTCTTTCACTTTTTTATCATTAATGCCTACCTTTATACAATTGTACAACTATTAGCTGTTTTGCATGCCTCGCTTCAAAACACAATTTAATAGTGTGTCCAGCTTTCTAGAAATTACAGGGGGTGGCACATGTTTTGAAATGATTTCTGATTCAGTAGATATACTAACTATTTATGTCTGACCATATAGCCTGAAAAGTGTTTGCTGTATGCTTTGTCACAGTAAGGACAGTTTGCACATGACACTGGATGACGATTTCATCCATTATCACCTAAACATGTCACTAACAGAATCCTACAGATGATTTTACATAACTCTGCAGTACATGAACAAAAATAAACTATTGCATTCAGGTAACATATTAGTATTATGCATCAGCACTGTCAAGTCAGTCTGCAGACACCTTCCATCAACCTAATACATCCAAACACATACAGAGTACTTGGATGGATGGGAAGAATACAAGGACAGATGAACATATACTTAGCAGTGTTTATTTTAATGGAAGAGTAATGGTCAAGTTTGTCTGTTGTCATTATTACCATTACATGCTGGGTAGCATGATGCGAGTGACATGGGGTTACAAGTGGCTTAGGAGAGGGACAACAGGCTTATGACAAGCAGAACAAGGTTAGCTAAATATGTGATAGCAGTGGGGATGGATATCACTTCAAATACTCAATTGTGAGCAGTAATCAATATGTCTCCATGAGAAATCATACGTTTTAAACATTTTAATATGTCTGTGATGAAATATTTAATATACATGTATCATCACACTAAGAAATGATGACAGATGCATCTGGAATTGAACCCTTGAAACAACTGTAACAAAAAAAAAATTGGTCACGTGATTTATGGCAACACTCCACACAGACATTTACACTCTGTTATGTTCAGCAGTTTAAATAACTGTCAGATTAAATGTTTCAAAGTACTGCCTTTACTCTGCTTTAACTCAATAAATTAACTGCACTAAAGGAACACAGCATTGCAGGGAGATAACCAGACTAGTTTGTCCAATAGCAAAATCACAGGATATGAAGAGCTGTTCAAAGTTGCAAGGAATTGGTGCTCGATCCCAAACTCCATGCAAATGCAGAGTATAAAAAGGAAAGGCTTTATTAGGGGCATTTCTACCATGTGTGGTGTGTGATTCTATTTTTTGACCAGATTAATAGTGTGAAAATGGGGTAGATAGGAAAATGGAGAAATGAGAGGCAAGCAGGGAGAAGAACAAAGGGGAAGCAATATAGGAATTTGCAGGAGGGAATTAGGAAAGAATCATACCTATCAACTTCTTCAACAGTGTAATATGGACATGTATATAAAATTGGATGAATTTGGACTGTCATCACAACACAGATGGGTGACAATAGTGCAATCATGTTGTACAGCCAACGGGACCAAATCAAGTGTGTCGAGAAGACATATGTAAGTAGTGGAGAGCTATGCATGGGGCAAATTTTTTTTGTAAGACAGATGACCATTTTTTTTTTTATTTCAAAAGAGAGGAATGTTGGGCAAGGGATGTAGGAATGTCAAGGTCAAGTAGGTAGAATACGTGAGGAACCAGATGCAGACAAACAGGACAGACAAGACAGACACAGAGATGGTGGAGGACACAAAAGGTTGAAGGACACCATGACTGGGGATAGGGAGGGGACATCAGAGGCACATGCCTGTCAAACATGGGAACAGTGAGAATCAAGTCCTGACCCTCAGAACTGTCATCATTGTCCCCTTCCTCAGTTTCCTGTTGGATTGCTTGACTTTTTTTTCTGCATTCCGACAAACAACTTCTCCAGATGGCTGAAGTATGCACTAGTGACATTTTCTAAGACCTCATGCACCATTCCTGGCACCTCCTGGTGGGTGACATAATCCCCACCTCCACCCATACCCCTTGGGGGTACCAATGCACAAGCTGCTGGGGCAATGCTGCCTGATGCTGAGGACCCAGATAGTGCAGGGGCTGCAGAGGCAATACTGCCAGGTTGCGTTCAAGATGTGCTGGGTGTTGGTGCAGCAGCAGATGGAGGGTTGGCAGACTGAGCCACAGCAGTTGGCCCACCTCTCTGTCATGGAAATGATTTTTTGTTGGCAGAAAATTGTGACATCAGTATGGCGTAATCATACATATATATAAAAAAAAAAAGAAAGAGATAAGGGTGGGATAATACAAAAAAAAAAAAAAAACATAATTAGAGCCATTATATGTCATATACAGTTTAGTATAATAAAAATATGTTTTTGCTTTTATGTTAGCTATAGCTTTTCAAAATCAAAAATAAGATAGAGAATTGTACCGAATAATCCTTGCAATATACATATTTTCCATACACGGTTTTAAAAATAACACAGTTTAAGTTAACAACATGGCCTAGCACAATAAAAATATATATATTGCTTTTATGTTAGCTATAGTTTTTTTTAAATCAAAAATAGGATTGAGAATTGTACCAAATAATCCTTGCAAAATGCATATATTGCATATATGATTTTAAAGATAATGCAATTTAACAACATGGCACACCAATTTTGATGAAATTAATATTAAATATTTTATTAGTATATATTTGTTACTTGTGCAATCTGAACCCACCAAATATGAATACCCTATTACACTTGCCTGCTACAATTACCTTGCGCTATAGAACAAAGCATGCATGCTTGCTTTTACAGTTAAGATCTGCATGTTTAAGTTGATAGCAATGTATAGAAGACCAATCATTTTAATAAAATCATGTTAATTTGGGATGCATACACACCCCTTGCCTCTGTGAGTCTTTGCAAGCATTCAGCATGCACCTCCATTTTTACTGAAATCACCTGAGCAGCTGAAAAATAGGGAAGGAGAGAAAAAGCGAAAAGCATCATGCATACCAGTCTTGGCTATCTCCAGCTTTCTATATCAGTTAAAGTTGCTTTATCCATATACTGAAGCAACTATGAGATGTCAGTAGTCCTAAACTCATCCAACCACTGGTTGAGTTGTACCTACTTGCATCATTTCAGTCATTGTAATGATATCTGCATTGCTCCCCAGTGAGTGGAATGCCAGTCATACTGGAGACAGCCTCGGCCAGACTGTTCCAAGTCTCAACCTTATACTGAGACCCAGGATAGTCCTCCTGCAGAAGCATACAGTTGTAGCACTATATGAGGAGTGCAATGAATATTCTGGACTCCCCCACATGCTGTCTTTGAGCCCTGAATCGGGTAGCATCCTTACCAGCTCCTGCCATGTCTGCACAGGTACTCAAACAACAGTTACAAGCATTTTTCCGCCAATTTGTGATATCGAGTTTTACTGCCAGTGTGCAAACCTGCACAAACATGCCAACCATATATGTGTGATGTTAAGTGGAGAGCAACACTGACAAACACAGGAAAGGCAGTTTATGAAATAGGAAGGATAACGTGACAGTTGGCATTAATTTATGGCATGTGTGCTGCTAGACCTGACAACAGTTTGTCCAATGGTCAACAGTGGTATGTTAAATGACTTGACTTTTAAGACCTGATTTTGGAGGGGGGGGGTCAGTTTTATGACTTGACACATATTTTGTGGGGCTGTACACACTGATGAAAGTAATTTGTACAATGTGGGATTCGAACATATGTAAACATTTCCACATAGGTGTTTTTCCCCATTGCCACAAAAGAAGCACTTGTCAAACATGGTCATTAATAATATATACACATGAAAGAGTGAGTGGTGCTACCCTTCAATTAACCATGTATGTGTATGACCTGACAAGGTCCTGGTTTATGCATTCTCATGTGTGATGCAGGAGTAATGTTTGGCAATACACTGGAAATGCATATACTTGTATTACTTTCAGAGTAGATTTCTGAGTTTTGGGTCAGACCACACAATACATTCTGTTTTACAGTTATACTTGTGTTATGTGAGTCGTGTAGAGAATTGTCAGTAAAATATGAAGTCCATCCCAGTTCAGAAAAAAAAATGTTAATTCCAGAACCATAAAACTGTACTGATACACATAGTTACACACATAATATATATATATATATCATGTGAATGCTCAATCCACCTGCTATACACAGTTACTTTATGTATAATTTTTATATTGTCAATTTTTATATAAACTACAGTGGAACAGCATTAATAAAAATTGGAGTGTGCTGGATTAGAGCCTTGGCTGTGTTGTGGTCATGAACTTTCACCTGGTGCCACAGGGAAAGCTGGGAAGCAGGTGTATTTTTTCAATGAGTACTGTCCAGAGTGCAGACGCCCACACAACAATGCTTAGTGTGTTTGTTCTAAGGAAGGCAAAACAAGTAACAATTTATCTTTTCGAAAGTAACAATGTTTTATTTTTGTCTGCAGCAGTAAGCTATGTTTGCGCATAAGTGAGCAAAGCACAGATGTGACAGGCAAAGACAAAAATACATTTTTTGCAAAAAATAGTGTCATTTATCATTAAAAATGAATGTTGGACTTGAACTATGGTCTATGTATCTTATGCCCTGTGTGCCTCAACATCTTTACAAGGTGTGCTACACACACAATTGATTCAAAGATTCAATTTAAGTTGTCCATATCATCCAAGCCGCTGACCTCCACACAATGGCGCTAAGCAGATTTGTGTTTCTTAAGGCAACTGATATTAAATTTTAAATACCACAAATATTAATATTAAAAAATAATAATACATGTTAAAGAATTTTACACAGCTCTGGGTTTGAATTATCATACCAATGAACCTGCAAAACACAGTGGGAGTGTGTTCTCTCTCCTTGACGCAGGCATAATTTCGCAGCAGGAAAGCAAATAATGTGCATACAAGCAATTCCCATTCCCACTACAGTGTTAACAGGACATACATTTGTACATTTTCAGTTGGTTGTACATGTGTGGCTTACATATTTAGTGCAATGATCACACAAACATTTATAAATATCTTTGCACACATGCACCTCTTTCCCTTGCTATTGTGTTCATTCTTCCCTCACCTCTCTTATAATCTCAGACATGCATTCTATAAAGCATTTTGTATCATTTAAATGCATTATAAAAAATACATGACTGTGAAAAACATTTATCAGCACAAGCAAGAGAGTTTTGTCTACTACTGAACAAAACTAATAAAGGTGTGATGTTTAGTTCTATTTAAAAGCTTGCTAAAGTTACTTATACACTTTGCAAATGTATCCTCAGTGTTACTGCAGGGAAAGTAGTCTGAATTGCTGTCGTGTCTTCCTTGTTTCTCTCACTAATCATTCACAGTTGCAAGCCATTAGCAACTAACAGTATTGTAGAGCCTATGCTGTTTACATCTGCTACACAAAGTCAATAGTTTGGTATTCAGCAATTCTAACAGGTTCACACCTCATTTGCATCGTCACTGTGCTCAGAGGCCCAAATCTACATACTAGAAAGGTAACGGTGTAGCTAGGGAAGTTGAAGGTGAGGAGACTTGTGTATTTGGACAAAATAGAAGACTGCTATTCCTCTGAAGGTGATTTACCTGCAGAGAAGGCTTCTAATTTTGCCATGGTATGCTTGTATTATTCAAGTACATTCTAGATTTTGAAACATGTTACAAATCAATTAATATATCCAGGAGAAAATGGAACTTTTATCTGTATGCACTTCTTATACATCACTGTTGGCATAGGCATTTTTGGCAGGCATTTACACTTCTTAGACAGGTTATAAACCTTTATCACAAGTATTGTTAAAATTGTATTGTACAATCTTCTATGTTATTGCAGAGAAATGAAATGTATGTGTCACTGACACAAGTACTATGCTTCTGAGATGGCCAAAAGCCACTTATGGGATTGTGCTGGGCACAGTGATAGGTGACTGGCAAACATAAATTGACTTTTCTGTTGTAAATGTGCACACATTCTGATAACTATGTGGAAAGCATATGTACCAATTTAGTTCTATGGTATTCCTTGGTTTGTACAAACTTCATTTGCTCGTTGTTTGGGGGTGGTAGCATTTGTGTTCTGCAAGAAGAAATGTGTGTTTCAAGTGCTTTTCTCTTAAACATGTGTAGGCATACTGATATTTCAGTGGGAAACATAATACATTACTTAACTGGTATTCCTTGGTTTGTGTTTGAGGGTGAGGTGCGACAACCACATAATCATCAGTTTGAATAACCGAAAAGTGCATTTCCACTGCTTAATATTGACAAATGTGATCACGATACTTTAGTTAGGTGATATTTATGTGTTGTATCCCTCTCTGTTTTATGTCACATAGAATTATGGCACCCAAGCTTACAAATACACATACACTCCCTTTCAGTGACTCTTAAAATGAAGTGATAATCTAGGTGTTCAGGCACCATGGCTTTCTGCTTGAGAGTGGACATGCGGATATGGCTGCCAGAATGCAGATTTGGAAACAGTTAGTGAATGATATCAGTGCAGTATGGTGTTGCGGCAGCAGTTATGATCAGATGCATCATTGGGCCACTGATATAATTTCATAAGCCCGGAGAAGAGGAGCTGCAGTTGCCCAAGAACAGCTGGCTCTGGAAGGGCTGCTACTGAACCCTCCCTGACACCAAATAAAGGGTTCCAGACCACTGCCAGAGATCCTGACACCTCAGTGGAAATTGCACATATGTGATTGAGGTCAGTTCTGGTGTGTCTAGGAGGATAACTGTATCCCTAGTGCAGCTTCCAGGTAAGATTATATCTGGCAAGTTTTAGATTTGCTTCTATAGTAAAATATATAATTTGAATAATACTTCCTGGGGAAAATTTTTTTTATGATAAGTTAATAGACTTATATGACACAGTTATTCATTACACATGTGCTGTGTGCTATAGGTGGACAATTCAGCCAAATTTCAGTTACAACTATTTTTACAGTACATATTGTGTATTCACCGTCACCCTATGTTATTCCCATTGTAATGGTTAATTGCTGTCCTTCACTTGTTTCATTGCTTCCAGGACCATTCTCAATACAAAGTGTGGAGTCTTCTGCATATGGTAAGCAAATATTTTTTTTTTGCTTGTTGATGACCAGTCATCAGATATATACATTTATCTGTATGTGTGAGATGGGTGTAATGAGTGTCTGTATTGCTGTACTATCTGCAATAGTGGGACCAGTGTTACTTTATCATATACATTTTTTAATAATTTAGTGTAGTAATAATTTTATTCCTGTGTTTGTTGCTTATCATCACAGGTGACCCTGACAGTGGAAGTGTTTGTCTCCTACCACCGGACGGAGTATCGGTAGGCTCTGATGATAATGGTAGCCAAACAGAGGCACTGTAAGGGAGTACAGAGGTTGAATCTGACACAGAGGTTGAGATTCAGCCATCCCCTGGATTTCTGTCAGACACAGTGAGTATGCTTATGCATACCTATTCCACTGATCCCTCAGATATTGAACAGGTGGAGGGTGACACACTAGCTCTGGATAGTGTGGCTTCAGTGCCGGTTGAGTCTGGCTGTAGCCAAATTATGGGTGAGGTATCATGCAGGGGGGGTTGTAAGGGGTGCTCGGAGGAGGCCTGCTATCCACCCTCCACCTGATCCTGGTGTGACATTACGTGCCACTTGACATATGTTTAGGGCAGTCAAGGAGGCACACGCACGTTCCACTAGGGTCTCACAGAACATGCTTAGGGTTGTAGATGTGGCACAGGCTGATGTGCCCTGCATGACTGCTTCTGCTGTGTGACCAATTCAATGGATCAGATAAATGACATGATGGAACAAGCAGTGTCCGTGCTGGAATGTCCGCTGGGAGGGAAACAGTATCCATATGGACGTAGGTTAGCATCATCATCTGCTGTTAGGAAATGTGGCCATGCCCGATCCCGAAGTGGCACTACTTCCACTGCACCATCAGTGGTTGAGGTGTCCAGACCCAGACATGGTAGGCCACGGGGGTCCTGCTTCTTGGCATAGCCATGCCATGACAGCCCATTCAGTAGACATTAGTCATGTTTAGTTAGCACCAGCACATCTGACTTTAGGTATGGACGTGCCAGTGCAACTCCTGGCAGAGCCAGTTCTCATGGTCAAGGGTAACAGCGATGAATTGCTACCTCTACCATGCAAGGCTCACACCTGTCTAACATGTCAGGACACTGAGCTAGCACAGAGCTTGTCTGTGTTCTTGCAGTCACTGACACACACACATTTCAACTTGAATGTCCATACAGGTGTATACACACATAACATGAGTCATTCGTGAGGCTTGCAGCTGTTCTGTCTCATTGGCCATTTGATAATTAGCTAAATTTCTGCCTGCCTGTCTTTCTTACTCACATTCACTTACTACTTTTGAGTTAGCTTGGCATCCTACCCCTCACTCCAAACAACACCCTGTGCAAATGATGATGACTGTGCCATCTCTTTTTTTCTATATTTGGGATTCAGGGATTCCTATGTATTTTTTTCTGATGCACGGGTTGCATAGCTGACTGAGTTGCTTAGTATACATGTGTTGGTGTTGCTATTTTAAAAATTGTACTGCTTTTTACATGTATTTCTATTGTGTGTACCTTTGATGTACAAGGCCTATTAGTTGATAAAGAGCAGACATCTATTGATATAAGTCAGTCCTGTCACATACTGATGTCACTGCTGTTAACTCAACACCTTCTACTATGGTACATTTGCAAGTAACAGTACGCAATGATCTGTCATTCATTTATGCTCTTACCCATTTACTTTTCTGTTCCAGGATCAACACTTAACCTGATAGCCCTGCAGTTACAACCGTTTTAGGCCTGACTCTGTGTGAGACTAGCAGTACTCAGTCATTACTTGGTGTGATGCCCGCGCCTTGGCCCAGCAATCAAGGAGCCTCAATCCTCACCACTAACACCACAGAGGGCATCTCATATGAGAGGAAAGGATAACAAATACACACAGTAAAGTACAATTTCCCTTAAGTGTACACAGAGATCACAGTCAGTCTGGGGCTGGTTGCTCCCTTGCTCTCAAGATCCCCAATAAGACTCCACACTGGCACAGCTATAGGGTCCAGATCTCAGCCTAGCTGGCAAGCTAACCTCCAATACCCTCTCTGTCCAACCAGTGCTTTGTGCCCCTGCCCAAGTAGCTGACACACACACACACACACACACACACACACACACACACACACACACACACACACACACACTTTGAGATAAGTATTTATACAACTTCACAGACACTCCTGGGAAAGGCTGACACAGATTCTCCCGCTGTGCCCCTTTACCCAGACGATACAGTAGTAATTACTGCCACCACCAACTAATAATTATCAGATACCCAAAGGCCCTTAAAAGGGTATCCAATTATTACTGTGCAATATTATTATCCAATTGGTAAGTGTGACTAAACAGTCTAAGGCTTCTTAGAGTGGCCTTGTACAATAAACTCTATAAATATACAATGTACTCTAAAGCTTAACTTGTCTCTACACAAACCAGCCACAGGTAAAATGTTTTTTAAATATTTAATAACAAATAATTAAAACATAAGCCAATACTACTACACCACAGTGCTACTCAAGAGTTCAGAGATCACACAGAAGCTTAAAATAAATCAGTAGTACAGTTCTGACATAACATAAAAACTCTTTGTCTAATCTTTATAGTCCTAGCTATTTTTACAACAAAACATACTTCTAAAGTAACTTACTTACAGAGAGCAAGGCAGTGCTGAGTTGAATATCAAGACAAAAATGCTTAATAACTTCTGGTTCTCACTGTTTAAATTGAAACTGCAGTTCTGATAAAACATTACATAATTTGATTACACTTCCTGGTTCCCAGGTCACACAGAACTGCATTTACATTCTTTTACACTTAGAGCAATAAAATATATTCCACATGTAAATTCTGGTCATTAACTTTAGCCTTAAAACAATAGGCAGGATGCTTACTCCAGACTCATCGACTCCAACTTCTACCTTCAAAGGACATACAAAACATAATTTTAATTTTAAAGAACATTTGAAATGCTTGGCTTAGTTTTCCTTACAGCAGACTGCAATGTTGCTACAATCTTGAAGTTCACATTTTACAGTGTTTTCTTTCATTTAAGAAACAAGCCTGTATTTTATATTGATATTTACAAATGCCAGAATTATGTATCAAATTCTATTTGACTAGGCTGGCAGCCTTCACACATCTTCCCCAATCTTCACACATGGGTAAGTAAAGTTTGTGAGCATTACTTGGCATCAGTTTTACTTTATGTATGTGCATAGGATGAAAGTTGTATCCCTTAAGTGGTCAGCATGTGTGCTATCTGTTGCTTTAGAGCCAAGGCGAGGGCATACTGTGCATGCCTACATCTACCTAGATCAACAGAGGCTAATGGTTCTCCCTCTGAGTCTTCACCTGCGAGTGGCTGTGGTGACCTTGCCAATGGTGGTGGAATGTGTGCCCCTTCCCCTTGGTGTTCCTGTTGAAGTTGTTTACTTTAGATAATACTGTGTAGGATAGCACACATAGTGAAAAGTTCAGCACTAGTACTGGGATCGTACTGCAGGGTCCCCCGATGTCTCTAGGCACCAGAACAGTGACTTTAGCAGCCCAAACACACGCTCTATGATATTTCTTGTTTAAGCAAGTGCCTCATCGTAGCATTCTTCTGTGGGTTTGTGTGCATTTCTGATGGGCATCATCAGCCATGGTTCAAGTGCATACCGTGCATCCCCCAGTAAATTACCTTATGGGATAGCAGCCTGGAAAACCTCAGATGTGACACATAGGGGAGACATGGTAATTGCAGGGGTTGCCAGCACACACATTCCTAATAATTCCCTAGTATTACACATGACCTCACATTTTAGGGACTGAAATCCTTTTCTGTTTATTTAAACCTGTCCATGCTCCCTGCGTGGTGTTTTGATTTCAATATACATGCTGTATATAGCACCCAAGACTTCAGGCAAGTGTACTGCAAGGTAGAAATCCAGCATAGTTGTAGCTCTGTCCTCTGGGGTATAGGGAAATGTATGTAGTCAATGGCATGCTGTAGCATAGCATTCAGGAAATGATGTAGGATCCTGGATGCTAACGCCTGCGACACTGCAGTATGTCCACTGTTGGTCTCTGGATGGTTCCTGTAGCTACACTTCTAAGTGCTACACACACCATAGTCACTACAAGTATTGGTTCCCCTTAGTTTGCCCTTACTCTCAGTTGAGAATGATAGAGGTTGCAGCATTCCTTTAGTGTGTCTCTATCCACCTCATGCATGCCATGACAAGTTAAATGAGGTTTAAACACCCTTCTCCTTCTTGGCAGATGACTGTCAACAACAGCAACAGCAACATAGAATAGGGCCTGTTGCACATACACATGCAGAACAGCAGAAACAGCCCCCAACATTCTTTTAGTATACAATAGTTCCCAAGGCTTTATTCCAATAGGTTTTGGAATATGAGGTCAAAACCTGCATTGAGTGTACACAATTGCTTTATAGCTTGTTGAATAGCTCATCCATCTTGGATTGGTTGATTAGCAGACAATTCAGCTGCTTATGCTGTAAATCGCATGCCACAATGTTTACTGGGTTTGAACGGATGAATACAAATCATCACGTTGTTATGTGAGCACGGTTTTAGCAAGCAGTGTAGGGTTTATTGAATTCAGCCCCATAAGTATATATAGACCACCTTATATAAATTACTGGAGGATTTTTTAAAATATGTTTATTAGAAATACTAATACTAACAATTGTTTTGGATATTAGAATGAGACAATGCTGTTTCAGAAAACAGTGTTGCATGTAAACTACCAAGTGTTTCTAAACCCATAATCTTAGCTTACATTTTTTTTGTATCCTGGTCCTGCAGTAGTTAACCTACACAAATATAATCTCAGCTAAATACATTATGCATGCAGTGAAAACAAAATGCATCTAACTGTTAATAACATTTATTATGGTTCAGTTTTTAACTTCAAGTACAGCTTTGATGGTGCAGTATCTGTTCAGTCCTGGATGCCAGTAGTCTTAGATGTTAAATCTGCCACTCTTGCTCCTTTTTCTCAGTTATAGCTCCTATGTTGCCTTCATGTGGGGTGGCTGTTTCTTTCTCAAAGTTTCCACAGCTTAGAGCATGTCTGGCTATGGATATTAACATCTTTTAGTCAAATGTCTGAGAAGTGTTTAGTGACTCTTACCTTTAAGGCACTGATAGTCTTTCCTATGTAAAATTCTCTACATGCTGTGCAGCTAGCCCTGTAAGCTACAAACTTGCTTTTGCAGTCATTTTGCTCTAGGTGTAATATCTCTTTTTTTGATGGTACCATAAAAGATGTTTCTCTTACCCATAAAGTCATAGCATCTCTATCTTGAAACTGTAAAAACGAGGGACTGTGGCAAATGCTCACTTTCCCCCACATACCCTAATATACAATTGGCATAACTCACAGTGCCCAATATACTATCATCAGAAATTTTGTGCTGGGCCAAAATTTAGTAGAACTGCTA
>NC_056740.1:291538836-291556336 GCF_019279795.1 Protopterus annectens
ATTCACTGCCCTCATGCATGCCATGCTGACGTCACACCGTTTAACTGCAGCCTCTGTGTAAGCCTTGTAACTCTTACACGGAGGCTTCGTGAATCCTGCCCTTAGTCATTATCATTGTCTATCAGATAACATTACTGTTACTATGTGACTACAAGTATGGAGAAACTTGCTCATCTGTTAACTTGTAAAATAGAAACTCTATTTGTACAGTGTTACTCCTGCTTACAAAAAACAAACACAAAATAAAAATAAATCTTGTTACCTACTATGTTACTACTTGCATATGCTTGTTTTAATCTCATAACTTAATATGTGCACTTTAACCTTAACTGTTATTCTCTTGTACATATTTGTGTTAATTCCTCTTCTTGTTATACTCTTTAAATTGTTATACTTTCTAACTTCTTTGTACATATTAATTTTTTTTGGAGCTTTTCTTCTCGGGTCTCTGCTGAAAAAGGGCACTTGTCCAGTCGGACTAACCTGGTCAACAAATGTCAAATACAAATAAAAATAAAATAAATAAATAATAATACAGCTTCAATTCCACCCATTCCAAATCTACATAATTGAAGCCTAAGCCCAAGCACAGTACGTTTTGCACCTGCCTGGAACAGTTTTGTTACAGTGAGTATAAACAAAGGCAATCGCCTTAAACCACATTTTGATAAACTGCTATTTGTACACAGGTTATCCTTTCTTACCTTCCCAAACAATGAGCAAATAACAGAAACATTTTAAAGATTTAGTTCTGTAAAAATAGTACCTATGTTCTCTGTGGACATCTATGGTATGTAGTATCTATTCTCCCCCATTTTAAGGTTCACCACGGAAAACAGACAGATGGATAGTTTGATGTAAAGTTAACTCTGATACCAGCTAATGCTTAAAATAATTTACCTTGGTCCAAGACACCTTGTCCTGAGGAGCAGTAGCATCTGGTACACTAAACATAATGGGCTGCAACTCAGATACCCTTCTTGCAAAGGTCAGATAAATCAGTAATAATGTTTAACATGTTCAGAGCCTTAAGGCACAATAATTAGATGGCTCATTTGCAGTGAGTATGACATTTGATACATCACACTTAAGATTTCAAGGAAGAGAACCCAGTTTTCTTGCAGGCCTCTGTTTCAAACCTCTTTCAACAACATTTTGACAAGAAACTGGATTGAACAAAATGGATTCATGTGCAGACTTGCTGTAATGACTGATAAGTGAACTATGAGAGATGAATAATAGCAGCCGAATAATAGCCGCCATTGGATAAGAACTCACACAAATATAGTAACACCGTGAGAACAACACCCCTTGAAAGCATTTGAATCTACTAGTCAATATTTGCCATTTTCTTATATATGATTTTATAGAAGAGAGCTGTCCAGAGTACCATTGCTTTGTGCCCGTCCACATTAGACTGGTGCATAAATGGAAGTAAAAGCCTCTCATCTAGTCCGGTAATCTAAGATGAAAGATGTGGTATACCCGACACCTCTGTTCTTGGTTGAGAAGATCCTGTCTGCATGGAAGCTTGTAATTTCCCATGGACCTTTAGAAAACAAGAGAGATCCCTGATTGCACAGGCAAGAGGGGAGTCATTTCAATGATCATGCATATTGTTTTTAAATCTTCAGAAGTACCCTCGATATAATTGCACAATGTGGAATGCCATGCTGGAACAGTCGTGTCCAGAGTGAAGAAAAGGCCTCTGTCTTCTAGGCCTTTAGCAAGGGGTCCAGGAACAGAATTTTGCCCATTGATTGCTCATAGAGGAGGCAAATTGCCCTACTTCAGGAGCTCACAAAGATGCATAATATCTTGGAAGCCACCCTGATCTAGTTTGCATTGAACTGTGTCTGCCCTCCTAAAGCTCATTTAGTTTGACACACAGTTTTCCACCAACTCAAACTTAGGATGCCTTCAGAGCGATATTGTGTTGTGAAGCTATATCCCAAACTATTATGGCTATTCTGTGAAGGGCTCCAATATGGTTATCTCTTGATTGTTGATCCACATGATGACTCTTGTACTACCTACATGGGCAACCCAGTTGATTCGTATTATTCTCCAAGAAAGACTGTCCTTGTTGAACATGATGTATTGTACACTTACCATAACACTCACCATAACAGTTTTTAACAAAGACATTCTCTTAGCAGATGTCAGAACAACAGTAGAATGGTCTGCCCTGATAAGACCTTGACATCAGTCCAATGAGTGGTTCACACAGACATAGTATACTTTTTAAAAGCAAAAATAAATTATATGTCAGGGAGGTGCCAGTGGTTTTCTTGGTGGCACTCTAGGTATGTATGTAAAACCCCTCTCAGAAACTGTTTAACATTGCCGTTATTATAAAGGGGAAAACATAAAGGCAGACAATCAGAAATGGCTGATAAAACTAGCTTCAAATAATAATGTGTGACAGGGCATTGGACAGTAATCTACATCAATCATCAAGAAACAGAGACAGCCAAACTCAATGACTATCCCAGTTCTTTCACTTTCTACAAATGCAAAGTAATTTCACATACCCAAATACAATTTTATACTGTGAATTTAAACCAAGAACCAAACAAAAATACTTTAAAAACTAAAAACTTGAACAAACAAAACCAAACAAAAAATAATTCGACTGGCATACACGAGTTTCGTGCTAAAAATGCTGGTTTATTAAATATTAATACAAAGGGCACAGCAAAGCACTATGACTAAGGGCTTTCACCTCAACGGGCATCATCAGAGTCATGTGCTTTCATTCAAACACACCTTAAATACTGTGCATCACTTCCTGTATGACATTCTGAATGATTCAACCACATATGAAAGAGTCTCAAAAAGTGAGGTGAATAGGGCATACACTAAAATTGACATTTTTCTGCAGGATGCACTATTTGAGGGGCTCATTACTAAAGTGAAATTTGACTACTTGCCTAACACTACCCCTATTATTCTATCAATTTTTGGCATCCCCAAGTTCCATAATGACCCTTTAAATCCCCCCCTTCAGACCCATAGTTGCCACCAGGGGTTCAAAGACTGAGCCCTTGGTGGCATATGTAGATTATTATTCGAAGGGTACTTTGTAGGTTTGCCCACAGGTTCTTAAGGACTCCTGGCATTGTTTGGGAATGCTTTGGGTGGTTGACATGAGTAGGGACTTTATGTTCCTTACAATAAATGTGATCGATTTATTTTCGGTCATACCCCATCAGGAAGGTCTGGAATTATATCATTTTATTTATTAATTTATTTATTTTACATTTGTTAACTGGGAGAGTCCAACTGGATATATGTCCATTTTCAGTGGAGGCCCGGGGAGAAAACCTCCAGAGCAGTAACATCATTAACAAGAGAAAGACATGTTAACCAAAAGGTTCAATAAACAATATATAGAGTATACAATCTTTATACTGCTTATAGAAGTATAGTACATATAAAATAGTGAGTTAACCAAAGAGTGTATTTGCCAACATTCACAGGCTACATTAATATATACATGTTGGTGTTTAAGCAAGTATAGAAGGAAGATAGAGTAGATAACTTCATAACTCCTTTCTACACCTGAGAAACATAATATGTCCTTTAGGTTTCTTTACAGTGTTCAAAGGTTCAGAGGTAGGTATTAGGCTATCGGCCCTAGGGCCTATACAAGCCCAGCCAAAAAGGTACCCTGGCTTTTGCCACCCAAGAAAATTATTTTCCTGTGCCACTGTCAAGCAGAGCCACAGAAGTGATCCCTGGGCTGAATTTCCTATTTCCCATCCAATCATCAAGATTTTTTCTTGAAGAGTGCTAATGAGGAGCTTTGTTTGATATAGATAGGTAGTTTATTCCAGAGTATGGGAAGTCCCTGGGACAGGAATCTATCCCTCCGGCATCTTCTGTTTATTGTGGTGACAAGGTTTAGGTCCCTAGAGTGTGTAGCTCGGATGGATTGGGATTTCTTTAAGTGGAGCATGTCCAACAGCTCTGGGTTTGACATAGCTTTGTATGTTAGCCAGAGATCACCTCTGAGTAGGCGATATGCGACGGAGTAAAGCTGGAGTTTTTTCAGACGGTCTGCGTAGGGCATCTGTTTGAGGCCGGTAATCCTCTTTGTCAGGTATTTCTGTGTCCTTTCCAGTTGTTGTAGATGTCTTGTGGGGTACATACCAAAAGGGGCGTTGTACTCTATAATGGGTCTAATGATGAGTAGAGGGGAACAATTACCTCTTTTTTTCTGGATGAAAAACCTTTTGTGATGAGGTGTGCCATGTAGAAGGATTTCCTGACTACTGTGGTGATGTGATTATCAAAGGAGAGACTACTGTCCACCTGTGTCCCAAGGTCTCTTATCACACTTTCAGTGTTAAGTATACTACCGCCTATGATGTAGTTCATGGGTACAGAGTTTTTACTAAAGGGGATGACAATGCACTTTTTGGCATTGAGCTTGAGGCCATGGCTTTGACACCAGGCATCTGTCTCAGTGAGGCCCTTTTGTAGGATGTCCACATCATTAGGAGTTTTGATTATGGCTCCTAGTTTGCAGTCATCTGCAAACTTCATTAGCCAAAGACCTTCTGTGTTAGCCTGTACTTCAAAGAAGTAGATACCAAACAGGAGAGGACCCAGGACTGAACCCTGTGGTACTCCACTTGTCACTGGACTGAAGTCGGATTTGGAGTCTACTACTTTCACAGTGTGGGTTCTGTCAGTGAGCCAGTTAGCAACCCATCTTATGACATAGGGATTTATACCTAGTTTAGTGAGTTTATCTATAATTCCAGAGTGGGGGGATGGTGTCGAAAGGCTTGGCAAGATCTAGATAGGCTGTGTGAACCACTTTACCCCTCGTCTACAGCTTTGGTGACTGCTTCAATGAAGTCTATCAGGTTTAGGAGACATGATCTGCCTTTTACAAACCCGAACTGGGTGAGGTCTAGAGTTTGGAGATTACCAATGTCTCTGTTTATAAGTTCCATGATGATACGTTCCATGGCCTTGCAGACCAGGCTTGTCAGGCTAATGGGGCGGTAGTTCCTGGGGTCCGTGGTGGCTCCCCCTTTGTGGAGTGGGATAACAGTCACTGTGCGCCATTCAGTGGGCACAAAGCCTGATGGGAGGCTATGACTGAACGTGGTACTTAGGTGGGGTGCCAGTTTGTTCTGTAGTTCATGTAGAATGCAACCTGGGATGTTGTCTGGTCCCTTAGATGCTGTGGTTTTGGCTTTGGAGAGTGTGGTTTTTACTTGCGCAGCCGTGATTACAGGAACTATGCATTCTTCCGGTATAGAGATGGGCCCTTTAGGGGGTGAGTGGGGGGTAAAGTTAGCACTCAACCTATCTGCCAGGATGTTGGCAATATCAGTTAGGTCTGTATATTTAGTGCCATTGTGCTGTAACTCAGAGCAGATCTGAGTGTTACCATTGAGATTCTTGACATAGCTATAGAATGCTTTGTGGTTGTCTTTAGAATCAGTGGCGATTTTGTTTTTATAACTAGCTTTGGAGGATTTTATGAGGGATTGCAGCTTCTTACTGAAGCTGACCAGGGAGCTCCTCCACTCATGAGATTTTACTCACTTTTGCAACAGTTTCTTTCGTCTGTTTTACAGTTTGTTTATGGCAGGGGACCACCAGATTGGCTTCCTTTTTTGGAGGATAGCATCTTGAATTTGTTTGGGATAGCACGATCCATGCACTCGTGTAAGTGCTTATAAATTGCAATTGTGTAGGATTCAGTAGTTGTAACTGTATTGTCCATCTGCATGGGTGTCATGAAGTTCACCACTTTTGTCTTAAGAAGCATGAAGTTGGCTTTGGAGAAATTTTTTTACTGTGGTTTCCTTAATGGAGGGTGGAGGCAGGATGTGGATATCTAGGGTGATTAGCTTATGGTCGGATCGGACCAATGAGGCATTGACTTCAGGTGTGGAACACCGGTCACTCATGTTGGTAATGACTAGATCTAAGATATTGTTGCCCCTGGTCGGGGTGTGGATAAGTTGATCCAGGGTATTAGAGTTTATGAATTCCAGAAAGTGTTGAGCGAAGGAGTTGGTACATGAGCAGTTTTCCCAGTTAATGGTGGGGTAGTTGAAATCGCCCATTGTTAGGGTGTTTGGTTGAATCCTAATATTTTTCAGTACATCAAGGAAAAGAGGAGTGGGAATCCTGGGGCATGGTGGGTGATCTGTAGCAAGCTACAATTTGGATTCCAGTTTTGCCCAGAGTTTGTTGCACTTGGATAACCTCGGATGCATTATGCTGAGCAACTAGCCTGGAGGTGTGGATATCCTTAATGAATATGGGCACACCTCCGCCTTTGGTGTTCTGGTCCAGGTTACATGGCCGAAAAGTGTGGTATGAGTTATAGCCTGGTAGTGCAGGGGTGCTCTCTGGAGCCTTGAACCAGGTCTCAGTCACTGCGCAGATATCGATGTTCTCCATTTTAAGGAGTGCCTTGAGTGAGTGCATTTTGAGATTTAGACTTCTAGCATTGAGTAGCATCACCCTCAGATTTTCCTTGCCTGTTCCTGTTACGGTGGTGAATTTGTCATTTGGACCTTGCCTAAAAAAGGCACTATAGGGGCGGCAAGAACCTTAGCCAGTATCCGGAAACCCAGGGGTGACATGTGCATGCCATCTCTGGCAAAGCATCGTGGTCTGTCAACCATGTCATCTCAGGCAGACAGATACTGGGTCCCTTTAGTATGACACCAGAAGCTTAGCCAATTGTTGAAGTCAATCATTTTGTCCTTGTACTGTGGTATCATTCTGGGTGATGGCAGAATTCTACTCAGGGCTAGGGTCATACCTGCTTGGGCTACAAGATTGGAGAGCTCTTCCATGTCTCTTTTCATGTAGTCCAGGGAGGTATGTCTCAGGTCGTTCACACCAGCATGGACAATGACAGAGTCATATTTGTACTTGTTGTGGAGTGACCTGAGTGCATGGGTTATGTGGCGGATCCTGGCACCCGATAGGCAGCTGACAGTAACCTTCTCCTTGTTTAGCCTGGTGAGTGGGACATCAGTATGCCTAACTATAGAGTCATCTATGACTAGTGTGTTGGGTACGTTGTTTTGCCTTATTGGCTGTGGTTGAGTGGCACACTGAGTCTGCAGGCTATGTGTCATTTGGGTTGTGCTGGGGGGGTGGAGGTTGCTTGCATTTCTGCTTTGGAGGTCTCTGTTGCTTGAGCAGATTATTACTGAGAGCCTCTGCGAATGTTTTTGTGTTTCTATGTGTGGATTTTGGTGGTGTAGATTTAGTGAGACTATGTGATGAGTGTGGTGTGGTGCAAATGTTTACCTTCTCCTCTTGACTGTCAAGTTCAGTCTTGGTTGGAGAGAGCTTTACCTCCAGTTTGGCTAGATAAGTGCATCTCTCACAGGTTGTAGTGTTGGGTGGTAGAAGGAGAGGGTTGTCTGTGTACTCCGTGTACTCTGTGTACTCAGTGATGCTATTACCCCATTCAGACATTACAAAAGCAGTAAATAATCTGTTACTCTAGTTGCTAGAAACAGAGACATATGAGTTACTATCCAGGGGTAGTACAGGTACATAATCTGTGATTCAGGAAGTGTGTTTTGCGTAGTTTTTTTGAATTGGGTGCTGGAGTTGTTATTTATTATGTGTGCTGGAAGGAAGTTCCAGATTTTAGAGATGAAGTGGCTATAAATGGATCTACCTGCCTCATTTTTAAAGTTTGTTACCTTAAGGAGGTGTTGGGTACTTGATCTCAGGGATCTGGTAGTGGTGTAGTGCTGGAGTAGTTGCTGCAGGGCTGGTGTGTTACCTTGATGATGTAGTACTTTGTGAGCAAGTGCTAGTTGGTTGACTTGAAGGGTCAGGGGGAGTTCTAGCCAGTTGAGTTTTTTTCGGCTTTTGCAATGGTGGGTTCTAGAAGGTGATCCTGTGGCAAATCTGGCTATGGTATTGTAGCAGCTATCTAGTTTGTTGAGCTCAGTTTTTCGGATATTGGTAAGCATGGGGGAGGCGTAAAGTAAGGTCGATAGGAGGTGTGTCCTGGCTGTGGTAACCTTAGAGTGACTGGTGAGAAACTTTTTGTTGCGATAGAGTAGCTCCATTTTTCTGTGGACTCTTTTTATGGTCTGGGAGATATGAATGTGAAATTTAAGGCTATTGTCAATTTCGAGGCCTAGCAGTTTGGAGTAACTGCTGGGTGTGATGGTGGTGTTATGAGAGGAGATTGAAAAGTTAGATGAGGAGGGTGGAGATCTGTGAGGGCTGAAGAGGAGTAATTTAGTTTTGTCTGGGTTTAGAATGAGGTTTTGGTTAGTGATCCATGTTTCTGCCTGGGAAAAACATTCTTGTGTTAGGGAGAGGAGGTGGCCAAGGGAGTTGGCTGCACAGATAATGGTGGTATCATCTGCATATTGAACTATTGAGGCTTTGGGTATGGTGGATGGTAGTTTATTAATAAATACAGTGAAGAGTAGAGGACCCAGGATAGAACCTTGGCGTACCCCTAGGGAGACAGGCAGTAAGAGAGAGAGCTGATTTTGCCATTTTACAGCTTATTGCCTACCATCTAGGTAGCTCTTAAACCAAGAAATAGTAGAGAAGCTGAGATTTAGGGTGGTTAGTGTATGAAGCAGTTTTTCATGGTTGACCATGTCAAAGGCTTTAGATAAGTCTAAGAGAGTTGCAGATACTAGCAGTCCATTGTTTCTGTGGTTATTGACGGTATTAGTGAATGATGTAAGTGCAGTGGTGGTGCTATGGAAGGGTCTGAAACCATGTTGCTGAGTGGATAGTAATTTGTTTTCTAAGAGGTACTTCATCAATTGCAATGTGGACAACCTTCTCTAGAAGTTTTGATAGGGGGGATAGTATAGCTATGGGTCAATAGTTACTAAGTTCTACAGAGGTACCCTCTTTGTGCAGTGGTGTAATATGTGATTTTTTCCAAAGATGGGGTACTTTGCACACTGAGATAGATCTGTTTATTAATATAGAGACAGGGTAGGCTATTGCTTCAGCTGCTAGTTGCAGATATTCGGAAGGTAGATTATCCGTGGCTGTAGAGGCTGGCCTAAGTTTTAGGAGTAATTTTTGTATGATTTTGGTTGGCACTGGGTTGAAGGTGAAGATGGGGTAACTGAGATTTGTTTTGGGTGAAGAGGGTGTTTTAGTTGTGGATGGGTTGTTGGGGCTTAGTTGGTTGTTGGCTAGGTTTTGGATAGTTTCTGTGAAGAATTTGTTGAGCTGAGTGGGGACGTTGTAATGGTTGTTCACTATTTTGGGGGTGGGGGTATTTGTTTTCCCTGGTTGTAATACAGTGTTGACAGCAGCCCAGAACTTTTTTGGGTTGTTAATATATTTATTTTGCATATTTTGGTAGTAGTAGATTTTGTCTATTTTAATAAGTTGTTTGACTTTGTTACGTAACTGACAGTATGTTTGTGTGCCTATTTGAGATTTGCTTTTATGATTGCTTGTCCATGCTTTGTTCCTATCTCGGAGTAATGTTTTAGTATTTAAATTTAGCCAAGGTGCATGTTTAGTTCTGATTCTTGTAGTTCTAGGAGGGGCATGGTGGTTAAGTATGTTAATGAAGGTAATACTGAAGTATAGTACTGCTTCATCAAGGTCCAACGTTTTTAGGGGGGTCCAGTTACATAGTTTTAGGTCATTATTGAAGTTGAGTTGGTTGAAGTTTTTTCTATTCCTACATTCCCTGACCGTTTCTTGCATCAGTTGGGGAGTTTTGCTTCTTATTAGAAATGTAGGTAGGTGGTCGCTGAAGGCGTCTGGCAGGCAGCCAGCATTAGATATGTGGAAATGATGAGATACTAGTATCCAGTCTAATATAGATTTATGTTTGGTTCTTTTGTCTGTTCTGGTGGGGGAAGTTATTAGTTGGGTTAGTCCATGTAGGTTGATATGGGAGATAGGGTTTAGACTGGAGCAGTTGACCCAGTCAATATTAAGGTCACCTAATAGGATGTTTTCTTGGGGAAGGGTGTTGGTTATCCATTCTAATAGTTTTTCTGTGATGGTAATATTGTTCCCTGGGGGGATGTAGCATCCTATAATGTTGATGTGTTTATGTGGGTTACGTTTCAGTTTAGTGAGGATGAGTTCAGGGTTATCTAAGTCTGGGGTTGTTATGTCTAGTTTTTCTAAGATAAGGTGAGTTTTATATAGTGTTGCTACTCCTCTACCCCTTTTTCCTACTCTGTCATTTCTGATTATATTGTTACCTGGTGCTGTGATTTCATTATCTTGAATTAGGGGCTTAAGCCAGGTCTCTGTCACAATGACAATATCTGGATGGTAAAAGGAGATTAAGGCATGGAGGTCATGGACCTTATTTAAGATGCTTCTAATATTTAGATTTATGATGAGGAGTGAGTCTGTGGGCCTTTGTAGTAGGGTTGTATTTAGGTCTGGGATTGGTCTATCTGGACTGAGTGGGCCTGGGTTGGGGTGTATGTCACCACAGCATACTAGTTCTGTTTTCAGGTGTTACATAAAGCTTGACTAGTTTGTTGATGAGTTTTGTGTAATTAAGAGTGGTGTGGGATTGGCTATTTGATGGGCATATCTTGTGTCTGAGGTGGTGGATTATGGTGGTGTGATAGTTGTATGGGGTTAGTTGTAAATATGGTATGGGGTTTGGAGTACTGGGGGATGTTCCTTTGTAAGGAATTAATAGTGTGTAGGTAAGTGGTGTTTGGTACCTGGTAATGGTGATTAGCAGAGCGAGGGAAGTGATGCAATTGATATATAGGAGGAGTTGAGTGTGTGAGGGTTGAGTTGAGATGGTGATATCATGGTGCAGGGGTGAAATACCTAGTGTCAACCAATAACCCCAAAAACCCACAGCTATTATTCAACAATATGATCCCACCAAAAATATGATAAATAAAAATCAACTAGGATAACACCAAAGACTAGTCACTGTAGTTATAAATAATCAAGTGTTAAAAAGCATCCAGCAAATAAGATTCTTATATCAATTAAAGCAAGAATGTATATGCTTTAAGCATTTAGATAAGGTTACTAAAATATTGTTATATAAGTACCTTTGGCTTCACATAAACATTGGTAGGTAATAGTTCTGGATGTCAGAGCAGATAACATATGATTTTACTTATGGAACTTGGAAGAGTCTTAAGAAAGTTAATAAAATGAGTGTTGAGAGTATGAAGCCTGGCAGTTAATGCAGTGGATTGAAACCATGAACTACCGGCAAGCTGTTTCTTGTAGTCCAGGGCTTGAGTTCCATAACCTTACTCTTTCTGCTGTGTGACTCACAGTTGTGATTGTAATCAACAGTGATGAATACTGTCTTTTTGGAGAAGGTGCTATATGTGACAGCAATTTACTATGCACTGTTCTGCTCCCCAGCACCTGATGAGTCTGCTGCCTCCTCTAAGCGACTATATTGTTTACCGGGTCTATATTAGATATACGAACGCTTAAATGTTCGAATCTGTAAAGGTCAACCTTATGAGATCGAACAGTTAAGTGTTCGAATATCTTTAAAAATTAAAAAAATAAAAGTAAAACAAAAAAAAAAACGAAGGGTGTAAGCAGGGGGGCAAGCCCTCCTGCACTCCCCACACCCCCCGCTACTTAAATATACCAACTCCAAGATCACGCTACAGTGTAGGGAATGGGAAATTTCCCATTTCCGCTCTGCTGTGCACTGAAGTGCGATCTCAGAGTTGGTATATTTAAGTAGGGGGGGTTTGGGGGATGCAGGGGGGCTTGCCCCCCTTCTAAAACCCTTTCAGTTTACCTTTTTTTTTCTTTGTTTTATTACATTTTCAAACACTTAAATGTTCAATCTCTAAAGGTCGACCTTTAGATATTCGAATATTTAAGCATTCGTCAATGTAATATAGACCCTTGTTTGCCACAAGTTCTTCCTCCACTGTGGGAGATTGCTCAAGATCAGAGTGGTGTGTCCTTTACTGGTGGTACAGAATACTGGGGCACTAGCTGTTAAAGCCTCTGCTATTATGTTAAGATAACATACTTGCACGAAGGCATTCAGCATTTCAACATAGCTGAGAAGGGGGAGCGCTAGCTCATGGATTTTGTTGCTGTGCTTTCTAAATAATAGAATGTACATCATATATCAACTAGACAAATCCCCACACTGTTGATGTGCCAAATTTCCACCTCGTAATACAGTTCCAGAAATAATTGTTAAGCATACTATAACATAATACATGATAGTTTGATTAATGGGCACTTGTTGTTTGTGTCTTTTGGCTTTTCCCGGTTAGGGGTCACCACAGCGGAACTCCAGTCCACTAATGATTGGTAGTGGATTTTTACGTACCGGGTTACCGGCTCTGATGCACAACCTTCAACGAAGGCACACCCCATTCACTTATGCCTCCACACAGAAGACGCTCTAGCTGAGAATCGAACAGGACAACGTCTTGCTATGAGGTGACAACACTACCGCAGCACCACCACCGCTGTAATTAATGGGCACTTGTTAAAATTTAAAAATTAATTTTTTGGTGAACTTAATGGAAATTATCTTATTTATTTATTTATTCATTTATTTATTTATTTGCAGTTTGTTTACAAGGATAGTCCATTGGGCTACAAGGAGCCCATTTTCAATGGAGTCCTGGAGAGAAAAGCTTCAGAGAAATACAAATACATAGTACAGAAAGAGCATAAATCCATAATATACATTTCAATTAAATGTTAAATACGGTTTACTATCACATATTCAATTGTCATTCAGACGATCGAATATGTGCAAAAATCATTTTCTCGAACTGAGAGTTTGATCACCACAATGTCGAAACTGACATAAGCGAACAGCCGCTATTGTCAGCTTCAGCATTGCAGTGCAGATCGCACTATAGTGGGGATCAGGAAATGTACCCTTACCCTCACTGTAGTGCGATCTCGAAGTTTGTATATATAAGTAGGGGAGGTGGGGGCGCAGCCCCCCCACATGGGGGGTGCAGGGGGGCTTGCCCTACTGCAGACATTATTGTTAGTTGTAGGTAAATGTGAGCATTTCAGCAAAGTCAATATTCAACATTGCTGAAATGCTCCATTTGATGTTTCGTTTGCTCTGTGTTTTGATTTCCGACAATATTTGTCGGAAAGCATTGCGTTCATCTAAATGATGTTCACAAATATGATAGTAAACTGTTAAATACATATTTTGTATAGTACAAAACCATATTGCACAATTCAAACAGATGTTACATAATACAGAAATAAAAAAAGATTTTCATTAGGAAAATTACATCAGGTTAATTCAGTAAGTAGTAGTTTTTTTTTTTTTTTGTCTTTTGGGGGAGGATTACAATGAGGTAATTTTTAGTCATTGGTCGAATATATCCCAAGGGATGTAAGACTTTAGGAAGTAGTGACAGGCAACAAAGTTTGGAAAGTTAGGAAGAAAGTGTGGTAGAATTAGGTTGGATGAGAGCAAGAGCATTTCCATTGTGAAGTAAAGTGCAAGTGCACTGAGGTTTTAAACAAGGAGAGACTGCTGGTGGTGCAGATGGGAGAAGGGAGAGAGTTCCAGAGGCATGCAAGAGAGAAGTACATGAATTGATAATCAGCAGGATGTGTTGGTTTATGCAATTTAATTAGGTTTTGGGAATTGGATCTTAGGTGTCTATCTGGTTTATGCATTTCAAAGGTATTTGCTAGGGAGGTGCAGAGAGACGGGTTATGAATGAGTCTGTATGCTTGGATGAGCAACTTTGTGTATTTTGAAGGGGGACTGTTTCATCAAACTACAGGAGTGGCTATGGGGGCCAAATGTGCCCTCATTTTTCTGAACTTAGTTTTGACAGAGTGGAAAAACAATTTGTGTTCACTTCACCGTTTTGGTCCAAGATAATTTTATTTTTGAGATTCTTGGATGATATACTGATTTTATGGAGAGGTACAAGTGATGAAGCAAAGGAATTTGTGGATTATTTGAACTCGACCACATTCTAATTAAAATTTACACACCAGCTGCATCCTTCCAGGATCCACTATCTAAATATTGAACTGGACAAAAGTCAGGGAACCTTGAGATCAACCATCTATAAGAAAGATACTTATTGCAACAATTTTCTTCAGTTTGACAGTTGTCACCCGGCCCACCAAAAAAGAAGTGTGGTTAAGGGCCAGATGGTTCGGATCTTAAGGTTAATTAGTGATGACATGATGTTCCAACAAGAGTTGAGCATTCTTATTGACATGTTCAAAACTAGGGGGTACCCTATCAAAATGTTGCATAAGACAAAGAATGAGGTTAATAAAGGTAGGACCTCAAAATTTGCACCCATTTTGAGGAGGTTACCTAGTGAACAACTGTAGGGGAACTACGTTGAAAGATGAGGTATTTGTTGTACCCTACAATTAATTAATGCCCCAATTGATCCCCAAGTTCAACGTTATTTGGGGAATGTTTTTGATGCAGAGCTTAGGGCTAAGCTGGGGCAAAGGCCCAGAGTGGTATACAGCAAAGGTAGGAACATTAAGGAATGGTTGGAACTGGATGATAGAAGTACAAAGGGAAACTACAGCTCAAGAATGAGTAAATGTGGGGCCTGTAACTAGTGCAAGTGCATCAACAATGGGCCATATATAAAAATTGCAGGTTTTCATAGGAACCTACAATGCCCCAGAAGGTGTAATTGTAACACTGAGATGGTGGTCTATGAGGCCACGTGCATTTCCGGTCAGGCATTCTATGCTGGAAAAAACAATAGGCGGTTAAGAGACAGGATTGCTGAGCACACCAGAGACATTAAAAACAAGAAAACATCCAGTTCACTTTTTCTATACTCATCTGTATGTTCAAATTACAAAAGATTTTTGTTTTTTGTAATTGATAGAAATTAAGGAAACTAAATGGCAACTTAGACTGAATGCCAAAGTGGAACCTGGAATGAATGAATATATTTCTATAGCTAGTGTGTTAAAAGAGGAAACTATGTTAGGTTATGGACATGCATGTAAGAATTAAGGAAACACTGTTTTTAGAAATGTTGTTTCTAGAGATATTGTTTATTGTGATCTTCCTAGTTCTGTTAGACTGAGCCACAACAGTACGGATATTTGATGTTTAAGCTTGTTATTATTGCAGTTTTGTGGAGTTTTATTCTTCATTCTTCATTATTTTTATTTTTATTTTTACTTCATGCATTTTTTTATGTTTGTATTTTTTTACCTAAGTGTAATTATCAACACAATTGAAAATGTTTTGGTATGGCAAGGGTTAAATTTCTGAAAGCACTGGAAAAGAGAAAGTGATGCACAGCATTTAAGGTGTGTTTGAATGAAAGCACATGACTCTGATGATGCCTGTTGAGGTGAAAGCGCTTAGTCATAGTGTTTTGCTGTGCCTTCTGTATTAATATTTAATAAACCAGTGTTTTTATTTATTTATTTATTTTATTTTGTTTAACATTTGTTGTCTGGGATAGTCCGACTGGATGCATGTCCATTTTCAGCGGAGGCCCGGGGAGAAAAGCTCCAACAGAAACAATAAAAACATGTTACAAATATAATATTGAGAAAGATTACATAAGCAAACAAGAAAAAGCAAGTTCCACTGGTTAGAGTTAATCCCTGGTGAAAGTCAGGGGTAAATTAAAGAGTAAGCTGATTCATAGATTTTACACATTTTAGATGAGAGTTATATAGCTTTTTGATAGTTATAAAGTTATATATTTTATTTATTTATTTATTTCCAGTTTGATGACCGGGGAGGTCAACTGGGCTCAAGGAGCCCGTTTTCAGTGGAGACCCGGAGAGAAAAGCTCCATAGTACATAGTATATAGAAAACTAAGCAAAGTAAAACTGCAAAATATACAATACATATTTACATGCTTACATATTAGAGAACAAGTAGTACAGAGTAAAATTGTACAGAGGTTTTAAATAATCTGTGAATGGTGTTTTATTTAATTTATATATATATATATATATATATATATATATATATATATATATATATATATATATGTATGTATATATAGTTATATAGTTATATAGTTTTTTTAGCACAAAGCTCGTGTATGCCGTTCAAATTCTTTTTTGTTTTGTATAATTTTGTACTGTGCTTACTTAAGTCAGTGTGGTATGTCCACAGACAAGAAAATGAACTATCATCCAGGCATTATAAGACTTTCTGTATTGGATCTCATACGCACCCTGTCTGTGTAACTGCTTCCCTATTGTGGAGAAAGCCTGTGGTGAATGACCTATGACAAATAGCTAAATCAAAAGACATCTGTACTGTCTGTTTTCAGCCATCCACAAACAGTGTTTTTTGGATCAGACATATCTGACTTTGCTCACTTAGTCTTTGGGTCTGTAGCTCAAGCACATCCCTTACCCTATATTCTTCTGACAGCACCTATCTACCTTTCACTGAGTTTTCCTGTAACCACAATATTATCAAAGACAATGTACCTGTTAAAAAACATTAGGAAAAATGTAGTCACTGGATAACAAAGCTACCTGAAGCTCTCAGAAAGAAATAAGATAAGGTGTATCAGGTCATACCTGGAAAAAGTAGGTATTACCTTCTACAAAAGATCAGGTGGAAAGGAGGCAGTGTAGGTTGACAATGGATGAAACCAGACAACAAAAATGCATTGCTATGATAAGTACATCACTTCTGTGTCTTATGTTGTAGTTCTCATACGTTCTACATCCTTTGGGACCGAGTTCCCATCTAGGCTGGCCTTATATATAGGGTTGGGAGGGTGGTCTAATGGTTAAGGTGTTTGCCTTACAAATACAAGGTGCAGGGATTTGATTCTCACAAGGGATAATTGGCTAAGCTTAAAATGGCTTGCAAGGGCAGTTAGCTTAGGACTAATCTATGAACCTATGTAACAATATTTTGCAGTACCACAGAAACAAAGGCTGGCCTGTTCCTGAACAGGTTTTCCAGTTGGTAATGATGTATAAAACTATGGACATTAGCCAAAGCAGCAGCGTCACACATGTCAGGAACCTGAAACTGACCTACTGCATTGAGTTTGTGGTGTTCTGGGTACATTCAAACCCTGTGCTTTAATGACGTAAGAAATACAATCAATGATTCATCATGCTGATGTAACCCTTGACACAGGTTGGCCCCAATCAGCTTTGGAAAAGTAACTACACAACTACTCCAATTACTTAAGCTTTTTCATTCTGTGTAGGTAAAATCTGAACTGTCTATGCACATATAACGAATATAGAAGTTTTTCCATGGTACATTGATAACATTAATGAAGTTGACTGCAAGAGTTATGCACAGCTGTATATATGTGTACATACAGACACAGCCACAGCCCCGATATATATATATATATATATATATATATATATATATATATATATATATATATACAGTGGCTATAAAAAGGGTACACACCCCTGTTAAAATGCCAGGTTTTTGTGATATAAAAAATGAGACCACAATAAATAATTTCAAAATTTTTCCCACCTTTAATGTGACCTATAACCTGTACAATTCAATTGGAAAACAAACAAATC
>NC_056740.1:291561336-291629378 GCF_019279795.1 Protopterus annectens
GCGAATGAAGGCAAGGTGGTTTACACAGCCTACCTTGATCTGGCCAAGGCCTTTGATACCATTCCCCACTTAGGAATCATAGAAAAACTCAGTAAGCTAGGCATCAACCTCTATATCACTAGGTTGGTTGAAAACAGGCTAACAGATAGAACCCACAGTGTGAAGGTAGCTGACTCCAAGTCAGACTGCCAACCAGTTACAAGTGGAGTCCCACAGGGTTCAGTCCTGGGTCCTCTCCTGTTTGGTATCTACTTCTCTGAAGCACAGGCCAACGCAAAGGGAATCTGGCTGACAAAGTTCGCAGATGATTGCAAGTTGGGAGCTATTATTATAGGTTCATAGGTTCATAGGTAGGTACTAAGCTATCTGCCCGAGGGCATTTATAAGCCTAGCCAGAGTGTGTCGGCTTTTGCTGCCCCATTGATTAATTAACTGATCCTCTGTCAAGCAGAGCCAATGAATTGATCCCAGGGGTGTATTTTCTGTTACCCATCCACTCGTCAAGGTTTCTCTTGAAGAGTGTTAGTGAGGGGCTCTGCCTTAACTCCCCAAGTGATGTTGACATTCTACAGAAAGGCCTCACTGAGACCAATGACTGGTGTCAGAAACATGGCCTTAAGCTCAGTGCTAAAAAATGTGTCATCATTCCCTTTGGGAAAACCCATTTTCCACAAATTACCACATTGATGGTAGTCCACTGAACACAGAAGGCGTTATAAGAGATATGCGAACACAGGTTGACAGCAACCTCTCTTTCGACAACCACATTGCCACTTGGTCAGAATGTCCTTCTATGTGGCACATCTTATTACTAAAGTTTTGCATCCAGGAAGAAAGAGGTCATTGTCTCCCTCTACTCCTCCCTCATTAGGCCAATCATAGAGTATAATGACCCATTTGGCATGTACCTCACTAGACACCTGCAACAACTGGAGAGTCTGCAAAAGTCACACACAAAGAAGATTCTAGGCCTTACAACTTGTCCTATATGGACAGATTAAAAAAACTCCAACTATTCTTTGTCTTATACTGACTACTTAGAGGCAATCTCTGCTTGACTTACAAAGCCATGTCTGACGCAGCTCTGTTAGAAATGCTACATCTAAAGAAATCCAAATCCCTCCACACCACATGCTCCAGAGACCTCAACCTCATTACTACAACCAACAGAACGTACTGGAGGGACAAGTTCATAACCCAGAGACTGCCCATGTTATGGAATAGACTTCCCATACATATCAAACAGAGCACCTTACTGGCCCTCTGCAAGAGAAATTTTGATGCGTGGATGGGAAATAGAAAATTCACAGCGGGGATCACAACAGTGGCTCTACTTGACAGAGGCACTGGGAACTAAGGTCGGGTGGCACAATGCCAGGGTAATCCTATGGGCTAGGCTTGTAAAGGCTCCAAGGCCATTAGCCTAGTACACACCTATGAACCTATGAACATATATATGTGTATATATATATATATATATATATATATATATATATATTTATATAGCTCTGTATACATGTATTCATATAGCCTAATATAGTGCTCTCTCTCTCTCTCTCTCCCTCTATATATATATATATATATATATATATGTCATCATCATCAGCCCTCCTTTTTCCCATTTTTCTACATGGGGTCAGGGTATCATGTTAACTGTCTCCAACTCTCTCAATTCAGTGCCACACTCCTGCCTTCTTCAACACTCATGCCTGACTGTCGCAGATGTTCTTTCACACAATCCATCCACCTCTTTGCTGGATGTCCTTGCTTCCTCTTACCTTCTTCCTGCCTGTCCTAAATCTTCCTCTCCAGATTGTCTTTTTCATTTCTACACATGTGCCCAAACCACCACATTCTGCTCTCTTTCATTTTTTCTGCTATTGGAGCTACTTTGGCTTCTGCTCTTATGTCCTCATTTCCTCGTCTGTCCCACAGTGTGCATCCTACCACCCTTCTCAGGCACTTCATTTCCATCACCTCTAGCTTCTTCAACTGTTCTGCCTTTACTGCCCAGGTTTCTGTACCATACAGTAGTACTGGTTGCACCACTGTCTTGTACACCTTACTTTTCAGCTTCTTTGGCATTCTTCTGTCATAGACTACACCTGATACTCTATGCCATTTGGCTGCAGCCCCTCTGATTCTAACTTTGACCTCTTCATTCAGACTACCCTTCTCCTCAACTACCCCTCCCAGATACTTGAAGCTGTTTAACTGTTACACTATCTTCCCTTCTATCTCTATTCTCAGCTTCTTCTGATTTCCCCAGTTTGCTGCCATTACCACCATATTATCTGTGCTTAGTTTCATCCCATGTGCCTTCAGATTTGCATTCCATTCTCCTATCCTTTGCTGAAGTTATAGCTCAGAGTCTGCCTGTACTGCCACATCGTCTGCATACAGCAGCTTTATTGATCCAGCCTCTCCAACCTCTTTGCTAATGTAGTCCATCATCAGTATGAACAGAGGTGGGCTCAGAGCTGAACCCCGAAGTACACTCACTCCCACTGTGAACCCCTCTTTGAGGCCGAACACTTTTTGTACTTGAGTCATTGGTTCCTTGTACATAGCCTGCACTAATTCAATCAATGTTTCTGGGACAAACCACTGCAGTACTGCCCAGATCAGCTTTCTTGGGACCTTGTCATATGCTTTCTCCAAGTCTAGGAATGCCCAGTTGGACTCTCTCCTCATCTTTAGCTTCTTAAGAACACAATTAAGCAGGAGACCCCACATTGAGCTGAAACAGTCTTTATTAAAACAATGAAACCAATGATAAAACATATACTTATATAAGCGCTTTCAAGCTAATAAGCCCTTCATCAAATAACATACAAATTAAACGGAACCATTTTTAAAAGACATTACAACCAATTAGGCCTCAGTATTTTACCCTCCTATTCCTAAGGATAGGTTTTAAAGGTATAATAGCATTAATACCTGGTAGCTTGTCAGCCCCAAGTCTAATAATCCACCTGGTTTCTACATATTCCGTATCGTTAGATATATTCCCTTCCCTAGCATTTGGATGCCCTAACTGTATTACCATAAAAAAAAATTATGACCCAAATTCATTCTAATATGTTGAGATAAAGCGTTATGTTCATGATGATGCTTAATATCTGACATATGCTGAAATATCCTAGTTTTAAACATAGTGTTTGTCTTCCCTACATAATATGTCTCACAGCTCTGACATATAGCTAAATAGACTAAGTTCTTAGTTCTACAATCAGCATAGCCCTTAAACAAATACTGTTTACCCGTCCTTGGATGTATAAAAGTATTCTCCTGCAGGATATATTGGCATGCTTTACACTGATGGCATGGATGTGTACCTACTTTCCTTGTCAATAAATTACCCTTGGAATTAACCTTGGGTTCATGGCAAAACATATCCTTCAAATTGTTGTTCCTTCTAAATATGAATCTAGGTTGATTACCTAGCACTTCCCTTAATTTCAAATCCATATGTAGCACTTTCCAATGATGTCCTATTATATCACAAATTCCCCCCACATCACTGCTTTATATAAGCACCACATTGACTTTACTTCTATTAAAAGGACGTTGAGCCTGATATACTTTATCTTCTATTGTACCACTCACTCTATTGAGCCAGGGTCCAGCAGTATTATTATGTTTTTTCTTGCTATCATTGATCAAGGGCTCTAATTTGTTATGCTTATAGCCCCTCATCCTTAAATTATTATGAAAACACTCAACCTCACCATAGAATTTATTATCCTCACTACATAGTGTAGAGATCTTACATACCTGCCCTTTGACTATATTGTCAAAGGTGTATATCGGGTGCATACTATCAAAAGGCAACAAGCTATTGCGCCAACAAGTTTTTTTGTACAGAGATGTCCTCAAATTGCCATCCTCTTTCTTAGTTAAACGAACATCTAAGAAATCTATCTCAGACTCAGAATAATTAACTGACAATCTAAAGAACTCAGAATTCCTCTCAGGATAATCTATAAAAGCCTTTAATTCATGTTCCGTACCTTCCCATAAGAAGAAAATATCATCCACAAAACGAGTATAAAAGCACAGCTTATCAGTCCATGCATACTCAACATCAAAAATAACATTGTCTTCCCAGTATGCCATTACTAGATTGGCATATGAGTTTGCACAGAGTGTGCCCATAGCAACACCCTTTTGCTGCCTATAATATTCACCCTGGCACATAAAGACATTATATTCTAGGACAATGTTCAAATGTTTACTAATCCTTTGAATAGTGTCCATATCAAATCGTGTTTTATTAACTAACAAATTTTCTATTGCCTGGGCACCATATTG
The DNA here is from genome assembly GCF_019279795.1 of Protopterus annectens. NCBI lineage: Eukaryota > Metazoa > Chordata > Ceratodontiformes > Protopteridae > Protopterus > Protopterus annectens. The sequence goes on from NC_056740.1 coordinate 291,565,651, forward strand.
GTTATTAATTACAGTAAAAAGATTGTTCACATCCAGAGTAACAAACATAAACTTCTTATCCTTCACTGTAGCTAAGTAGTCCGATAGAGCTGTAATAAAATGTGCTGTATCTTTCAGTATTCTAGGATATAAACTCAAAATGGGTCTCAAGGCACACTCAACCAAAATTGAGACATTTTCAGTGACCCACCCCCTCCCTGAAATGATGGGTCTCAGGGGTGGGTCTGTAGCATCTTTATGAATTTTAGGTAACACCTTAAACTCAGGAGTCACTGGATGTTGAATCCACAAACATTTCTTTATATTATCATCCAGTAAACCTACCCTATTTAGGTTAACAATGATTCATTTCACTTTATCTACTAGTGTTTTTACCATAATAGGGGGGAGTCTAACGAACGTATGAGCATCTTCCAATAACAGCTTCAGCTTTTCACAGTAAAACCATTTATTCATAACCACAATGGAAACCCCTTTGTCCGCTGGTTTTATAATTATCCTGTCATCCTTTATTAAAAATTCAAGAGCTGTTCTCTGTGGCTCAGTTAAATTAAAAATCTTTTTTTTCTTTCTGCTATTGTTAAAATATAATTCTATTTCCTGTTCACATAACTTAATGAAAGTAGTCATGGCAGGACAGAATGTAGGCATATAGTCACTTGGTTGTCGTAAACTTCTAACATCACTACCTACATTATTGTCAATAAACATTTGCCTTAACATAGCATTTCTAGCAAAACACAAAATATCTAATATAACCTGGCTGTAATCAGCCATTGCATCTGGAACAAAGTTGAGGCCTTTGTTCAAAACATGTAACTGTTCAGCAGTAAGTTCAACATTCGACAAGATATATACAATATTAGAGTCACCCATAGTCAGTTCGAGACTCTCCGTCTCTTCTGCTCGTGATGATGAGATATACTCTGTTTGGGTGAATTCTACTTCTTGACAGGCACTGGTAACAGGAAATGTTTTACTAGTAGTTGGGAGCAAAGATTTAGGTTTAGCCCCCAATACTGTGAACACATCCTCAGTGTTCACTGTTCCTGTAGAGCACTCGAATCCCACCTTGTGGGCGTGATGATGAAACATCAATCTTATTGGATAATGCAGATGTAACACTAGAGTATAACACAGAAGTGGAATTAACATCGGCACTAGGTAATTCAACTCTATTGGCAATGAGTTATTTTTCCAGTTGTTGATTGGGGGCTGGTTCCCTAATATTCATATCTATGACTGCTCTAGTAGAAACCGCAGTCCTGTCCCTCGGCCAACTGAAGATGTTACCCATAGCAAAATCATTAAAATCACGTATAAGTTTCTTCATCTTGATTTGTTGTAGTTTAGCATCATAAGAAGCTGCAGCACATCTCACATTAACCGCTCTGTCAATGTGATGCTCCTCTTTAAAACGTTGTTCAATATCTTTATGCATAGTTTGCACATTTTCCAAAGGTTGCTGTTCCTCCGGTTGAAAATACTCCAATAACAAATGCATATATGATATACTCGTCTGCAAGTTAATTTCCTGCCAACGTGCTAAGAGGTCAGGGTAAGACTCACCCTGCATGGGCATACAAAACACACGCATACCTCTAGGCACTATATTGTGTTTCAGGCAGGCTTCTAAATTAAACCTTTGCCATTGCAATTGTTTTAATCTCATAATATTGTTCTAAAATTTTGTAATAAGTTCCTGAAACTCAAGCTCACCCATAGTTATAATATCCTGTTCAGGATTAAGATGCGCCATTCGTTGCCAGGCCATACTCAAAAGTAGATTTGTGGTGTTGAATAAACTTCTCCTCATACCTTCCTTGGTCAGGCAATCCATATTGCCATGTGGACGATAGGCCAATTCTATTTCTCCATTGTTCAGCTCAGACATGTGTGCAGATAGTCAATATACAATCCAAAGGAGAAACCAAAAAAAAGTCTTACTGCACTAAAGTCCCTCTGCCAACAGCAAAAAGGAAATCCAAAGAGCACAATTAGGCAGGAGACCCCACGTTGAGCTGAAACAGTCTTTATTAAAACAATAAAACCAACGATAAAACATATACTTATATAAGCACTTTCAAGCTAATAAGCCCTTCATCAGATAACATACAAATACAACGGAACCATTTTTAAAAGACATTATAACCAATACGGCCTCAGTATTTTACCCTCCTATTCCTAAAGGTATAACAGCATTAATACCTGGTGGCTTGTCAGCCCCACATCTAATAATCCACCTGGTTTCTGCACATTCCATATCATTAGATATATTCACTCCCCTAGCATTTGGATGTACTATCTGTATTACCATAAACAAAAATTTATGACCCAAATTCATTGTAATATGTTGGGATAAAGCATTATGTTCATGACAATGCTTAATATCTGACATATGCTGAAATATCCTAGTTTTAAACATAGTGTTTGTCTTCCCTACATAATATGTCTCACAGCTCTGACATATAGCTAAATAGACTAAGTTCTTAGTTCTACAATCAGCATAGCCCTTAAACAAATACTGTTTACCCGTCCTTGGATGTATAAAAGTATTCTCCTGCAGGATATATTGGCATGCTTTACACTGATGGCATGGATGTGTACCTACTTTCATTGTCAATAAATTACCCTTGGTATTAACCTTGGGTTCATGGTAAAGCATATCCTTCAAATTCTTGTTCCTTCTAAATACGAATCTTGGTTGATTACCTAGCACTTCCTTTAATTTCAAATCTGTATGTATGATGTCTTATTATATCACAAATTCCCCCCGCATCACTGCTGTAAGCACCACATTGACTTTACTTCTATCAAAAGGAGGTTGAGCCTGATATACTTTATCTTCTATTGTACCACTCACTCTATTGAGCCAGGGTCTAGCAATATTATTACATTTTTTTCATTGCTATCTTATTAAGGGCTCTAATTTGTTATTGATCAAGGGCTCTAATTTGTTATGCTTATGCTTATAGCCCCTCATCCTTAAATTATTTTGAAAATACTCAACCTCACCATAGAATTTATTATCCTCACTACATAGTCTAGAGATCCTACATAACTGCCCTTTGACTATATTGTCAAAGGTGTGTCGGAGGTGCATACTATCAAAAGGCAACAAGCTATTGCGCCAACAAGTTTTTTTGAACAGAGATGTCATCAAATTGCCATCTTCTTTCTTAGTGTTTCAACAGCTGGAGAAAGAACTCGTTGCCAATAGAGTTGATTTACCTAGTGCCGATGTTAATTCCACTTCTGTGTTATGCTCTAGTGTTACATCTGCATTATCCAATAAGATTGATGTTTTATCATCACGCCCACAGGTTGTGACAAGTCAGTTGGGATTCGAGTGCTCTACAGGAACAGTGAACACTGAGGATGTGTTTACAGTATTGGGGGTTAAACCTAAATCTTTGCTCCCAACTACTAGTAAAACTTTTCCTATGTTACCAGCACCTGTCAAGAAGAAGAATTCACGCAAATGGAGTATATCACATCATCACGAGCAGAAGAGATGGAGAGTCTCGAACTGACTATGGGTGACTCTAATATTGTATATAACTTGGTAATCCAAAGACAAATCCAAACGTAAACTTGAAACAAACGTTGACACAAACACCAAGTCTCCAAAACGTAGAAACACAAATTTATTGTGAGTACAAGTACAAGAAGCACAAATAAAAAATGGTTAAGCGCTTTTCATCTCTAAATAGTAGACTTCTTCAGACCGTCAGAAAAAACTAACTCTCCACTTAAGATGTTGTACGAAAGTCTGGGATTCGGATTCAGTACCTTTAAACAAAATAAAGATGTCATCCAAAAACCTTGTGTACATCTTTATTCTGTCAGCCCATTCCCTATCCGAAAAGATGGTCTTATGTTCCCAGCTGGCTAGCACCAAGTTAGCATAGCTCCCCCCCCACATGGTGAACCCATAGCCACACCCACTAGTTGTTTGAATATCAAATTGTCAAACATTACAAAGTTGTTAGTTAAAATGACTTCCATTATTTCCTGAAATAACCTAATTTCTCTGTTATTAGCTCCATGCGCTAGTAATCTCTCCACTACCCCCTCAATACCTTCCTCATGGGGGAGAGAGAAATACAAATCAACTATATCTACTGTCAAAAACATTACAGCCTCGTCATATTTAATGTTGTTAATGGAAGTTAGAAATGCCCATGAGTCTCTACACACTTGCTTTTCATTTACAACGTACTTCTTTAAAATAGACTCAATGTATTTCACACTTGCATATGTGATAGAACCCCGGGAATTAATTAACTCTCTCATGGGTGGATTCTGTTGGTCCTTGTGCAGTTTCGGCAACCCAAATAATGTTGGAATTTTAGGACTAAGTGTGGACAAATAGTTAGATGTGCCCTTGTCTATCAAACCATCCATAAATAAATCATTGAAAAAACAATGGACCTTTTTGTAAGCCCCATTCATCTCATTAACACTGGATTCAGCATAAATGCCACTATCCAAAACCAGTTGCATCCTTGACTTATAATCGTTTGTTTCCATAGCTACCAGTCCTCCCCCCTTGTCTGGTTTTAAAAAACAGATAGGAAGACTTTTAGTCAAATTCAAAACTTCCCTTTCACTCGCATCCATATTAAGTGACCCAATGTTTTTTCTGTTATTTCTCTGCAGGTGTCTCAAGTCAAATTCACATAAATGTTCAAATACACCCAATAATGGGTTCATTGATGGGTTAAATGTGCTGAACACTGTCAAACTGTTGTTCATATGACTGTTCTCACCAAACATCAAGTTCAAATTAAGTTTGCGAGTGTAGAGTTTTAAATCTATTAACGTTTCAGGTATTTTGCAGTGGTTATCCGGTACACAAGTTAAGCCCCTACTAAAAACTTCACAAAGTCTTGGATCAATGTCGTAGTCAGAGTAATTGTAAATTTTGAAGTCACCTTTTCTGTTAAATAAAATAGTAGGTTTAACAGTTGTCTGTTCAACTTGAACTCCTACTTCTTGGCTCCTTTCGCCCTCGTATTGTACTTGGGTCGATGGTTTTGGCCGTTGTTGGAAAAAGAAGGCTGGTCGTATGCGTTATTTAAAGCCCCACTTAAGACTCTGTTTCCTTAGTTTTGGGAAGAGTTGTTGTAATTCTCTTCCCTTTCTTCGTCCACAGAATCAACATTAATATGTTGACTAGAAAAGTAAAACATAAGACCATCTTTTCGGATAGGGAATGGGCTGACAGAATAAAGATGCACCCAATGTTTTTGGATGATATCTTTATTTTATTTAAAGGTACTGAATCCAAAGCCCAGACTTTCGTACAGCATCTTAATAATAGCCCCAGTTTTTTCAAGTTCACCCACACATTTCATGAGACTACCATTACGTATTTAGACATTGAGTTAAAAAAGAACATTGAGAACAGAAGTATGTCGCTAGGATACATCGAAAACCTACATATTCGAATTCCATGCTTCATTATATCAGCTGCCACCCATTACACCAGAAGAGATCTGTGCTAAAAGGACAACTTGTCCGAGCAGCAAGTATGGTGACAGATGACATAACTTTCCTTGAAGAATGTGAGACCCTCAAACTGATGTTTTTGAAGAGAGGTTACCCAAACACATTAGTCCTTGAACTTGTAGAAGAAGTTGCACACAAAAGGAGAGAAGGGTTTTACAAACCACTACTCAGACCTACCAGCAGGTTTGTGACTTTAGAGGAGGGTGTGAGGTTGGAAGAGACCATCAACATAAATCAGGATGGTACACAAAATGCAGGAGTAACTACAAGGAGGATTTCTAGCAGTTTTGTAACATCTTTTTGCTTAGAAGTTAAAGCAATTGAAGGTATTTTGAGAAGAACCTGGAACATCTTTATGATGGAACCAGATGTTTTGGAGAAGTTAGGTAATTCACCATCCTTTGTCTACAGAAAGAATAAGAATTTAAAACAAATCCTAGAAATGGAACCTCAGATCTGTAACATAACTGGTGGTATGTTTAAGTGTGAGAGTTGCAATTATTGTAAATATATTGCAACAGGGACAGAATTTGAAGTAGGTTCCTTCAAGGTAAAGACAAAGGGTAGATTCAATTGCAATTCAAAATTTGTAGTCTACCTGGCTAGTTGTGTAGCCTGCCCAACATACTATGTTGGGAAGATGGATAGAAAATTCAAAGAGAGAATCTATGAGCATATTTATCACATTAGGAAAAAGTCACCCTCTAATGCTTTGGCTAGGCACTGTTCTGAACATCTGACTCATCACTTCCTTTTTAGAGTGATTTGCCAGGTTGCAGTGAGTATAAAAGGGGGTCCTTACCATTTCATTTTGGAAAGACAGGAGTTGATCTGGCAATTAAGATTGAACTCTTATAACCCCCCAGGGTTAAATTAAGTCACCTCTATTGCTTGCATTTTAAAATTGAAGAATTTAAAGTGTTAAAAGAGCCCCTCTTGAAGCCTTGTTGTTTGTTTTATTGTCCCTACTGTTGAATGGTGAACTTGTTTTTACAGTATATTACACCAGATTACAACACACTTTATTTAACTTTTTAACTGTTTGCTTTTAAACAACTGTTTTTAATAATTATTTGTGTATGTATTGCTAAACACTTCTCTAGGAGAACCAATGGCAGTTATGATAGGTGACACATAATTTATTAATTTATTTATTTATTTTTACAAATCACTTTTATCGGCTAGTATTTTTAATATGTAGTAAGAGAAATCTCTACTTGATGACAACTAGACAGTGTGCTTTCTCATACATTATATATATATATTTACTACACTTACTTAATTTATAAATGCATCCGTATAGTTATATTTACATTTACATATACATTTTTTTACATTTCTTTATTTCATTTCATGTATTGTTGCTGATGTCACTTAATGACTAACAACTTAATGACTAACCAAACATCATTGGTTAATGAATTTTGAAATTACCATGTGGTATCCATTTAAGTGGAGAGTTTTTTTTTTCTGACGGTCTGAAGAAGTCTGATATTTAGAGCCGACAAGCGCTTAACCATTGACAATAAAGTGGGTAGTGATGTACGACAACCAAGTGACTATATGCCTACAGGAAATAGAATTATATTTTAACAATAGCAGAAAGAAAAAGTTTTTTAATTTAACTAAACCACAGAGAACAGCTCTTGAATTGTTAATAAAGGATGACAGGATAATTATAAAACCAGCGGACAAAGGGGTTTCCGTTGTGGTTATGAATAAATGGTCTTACTGTGAAAAGCTGAAGTTGTTATTGAAAGATGCTCATACATTCGTTAGACTCCCCCCTATTATGGTAAAAGCACTAGCAGATAAAGTGAAATGTATCATTGTTAACTTACATATGGTAGGTTTACTGGATGATGATATAAAGAATTTTTTGTGGATTCAACATCCAGTGACTCCTGAGTTTAAGACGTTACCTAAAATTCATAAAGATGCTACAGACCCACCCCTAAGACCCATCGTTTCAGGGAGGGGGTGGGTCACTGAAAATGTCTCAGTTTGGGTTGAGTGTGCCTTGAGACCGATTTTGAGTTTATGTCCTAGAATATTGAAAAATACAGCACATTTTATTACAACTCTATTGCACTACTTAGCTACAGTGAAGGATAAGAAGTTTATGTTTGTTACTCTGGATGTGAACAATCATTTTAGTGTAATTGATAACCAATATGGTGTCCAGGCAATATAAAATTTGTTAGTTAATAAAACACAATTTGATATGGACACTATTCAAAGGATTAGTAAACTTTTGAACATTGTCCTAGAATATAATGTCTTTATGTGTCAGGTTGAATATTATAGGCAGCAACAGGGTGTTGCCATGGGCACACCCTGTGTGAACTCGTATGCCAATCTAGTATTGGCATACTGGGAAGACAATGTTATTTTTGATGTTGAGCATGCATGGACTGATAAGCTGTGCTTTTATACCCATTTTGTGGATGATATTTTCTTCTTATGGGAAGGTAAGGAACAGGAATTAATGGCTTTTATAGATTATCTTGAGAGGAATTCTGAGTTCTTTAGATTTTCAGTTAATTATTCTGAGTCTTTAAAAGATTTCTTAGATGTTCATTTAACTAAGAAAGAAGATGGCAATTTGATGACATCTCTGTACAAAAAAACTTGTTGGTGCAATAGCTTGTTGCCTTTTGATAGTATGCACCCCCAACACACCTCTGACAATATAGTCAAAGGGTAGGTTTGTCGGATCTCTAGACTATGTAGTGAGGATAATAAATTCTATGATGAGGTTGAGTGTTTTCAAAATAATATAAGGACGAGGGGCTATAAGCATAACAAATTAGTGCCTTTGATCAATGATAGCAAGAAAAAATGTAATAATATTGCTAGACCCTGGCTCAATAGAGTGAGTGGTACAATAGAAGATAAAGTATATCAGGCTCAACCTCCTTTTGATAGAAGTAAAGTCAATGTGGTGCTTACAGCAGTGATGCGGGGGGAATTTGTGATATAATAAGACATCATACATACAGATTTGAAATTAAAGGAAGTGCTAGGTAATCAACCAAGATTCGTATTTAGAAGGAACAAGAATTTGAAGCATATGCTTTACCATGAACCCAAGGTTAATACCAAGGGTAATTTATTGACAAGGAAAGTAGGTACACATCCATGCCATCAGTGTAAAGTGTGCCAATATATCCTGCAGGAGAATACTTTTATACATCCAAGGACGGGTAAACAGTATTTGTTTAAGGGCTATGCTGATTGTAGAAATAAGAACTTAGTCTATTTAGCTATATGTCAGAGATGTGAGTCATATTATGTAGGGAAGACAAACACTATGTTTAAAACTAGGACATTTCAGCATATGTCAGATATTAAGCATTGTCATGAACATAACTCTTTAACCCGGGCCTCGACCGATCCGGTATGAATTTCTGTACAGTTTTCTGCATATATGATGTGGCAAAATTTTACGCCGGATGCCCTTCCTGACGCATCCCTCCCCATTTATCCGGGCTTGGGACCGGCACAAAGAAATGCACTGGCTTGTGCATCCTGAGCAGCCGAAAGAAGAAGAAGAAGAAGATGAACATAACGCTTTATCTCAACATATTAGAATGAATTTGGGTCATAAATTTTTGTTTATGGTAATACAGATAGTGCATCAAAATGCTAGGGGATGGAATATATCTAATGATATGGAATGTGCAGAAACCAGGTGGATCATTAGACTTGGGGCTGACAAGCCACCAGGTATTAATGCTGTTATACCTTTTGAAAAAATATTTTGAGCTTTACATGGAGCTGCTTACTGCTTGGTGTGATGGATCTGCAGTGTTCTTAAGACACTCAGTCTTGCTGGCTGGATTCTGCTAAAATTCAAAGTCTAGTTATATTTGCATTCACAGTCTGTTGCATACAGAAACATGCAGAATATACACTGATGAGAGAATATACTTTGCAGCACTTGTCTTTAAGAGCAGTAACCAATAACTTTTTATAATAAACCAAACGGAAACACGTTACAGCTTAAAAGTACTGTTCTAACTTTACTTCTCATATAGTACAGATGATGTGAGAGATATAACATTTACCTCAGAACACCAAATGTGTTCCTACCATACCCCTCTAACATAGCTGGATTTATACAGCTCTTTATATACACTTTTTAGTCATGCATAAACAATACTAAGCTTCCTTGTTTAACAATGTCTTGTAAGAGACCAGCTTTTCTGACAGTGTGAATATCCTGTAACAGTGTCCTGATGTCCATGTAGAAAAACATATTTTTGAGGAAACACATTGTTCTGTATTCTATTTGGAGAATTGCTTATCCTGTAGAAACAATACTAAGCTTAACATATGAGCATATGTTCTTGTGCCAATGCTGATAAGCATATCCTGTTTTTTATGAAGAAAAACATATTTTTGAGAAAACACATTGTCAGAGATCAGCTTTTCTGACAGTGTGAACATCCTGTATTTTATTTGGATCTTTGTATAAAAAAAATCTGTTCTTGTGTCATATCCTGTTTTTCCATGCAGAAAAACATGCCATTGTTCTTTAAAAACAGATTTTGCATTTTTGTTCTTGCATACATCCTATTTTGAGTCTGTAAGGGAATAATGTCCATTCTTTAAAAGCAGATTTTGTATTTTTGCTCTTGCATACATCCTGTTTTGAGTCTGTAAGGGAAGAATGTCTATTCAGCAGATTCCTTTTCCAAGCCATGGTCATTTAGTATGACTGCTGATCACATATTACTTAAACTTTGTTTCTGCATTTAAGCAAGCCTTTTCTTTCAGCATATTTACAACATAATTAATTTCAGATTTATATTCATAAAATCTAACAATTCCCTCTGTTTTTAAACATACTCAAAACATTTTATATAGAAAATACATTAAGAAACAAACCTTTAGTTTGATACAACAAATCAAAATGCAATTTTACATAGTTAATACAATGATATTAAGTATTACTACCAAAACTGAATGTATTTAACAACTTTTTCTTTTGCAGACCATTCTTTGAAAATATTTTATCAGTTATGAGCTGTGTCTGCTTTAACTTGATCAATTTATTCTTTTGCAATCATAGAATTTCATTTATGACTGAGAACTGTTTCATTAACTCTTTGCAACTGTTGAATTAACTATAAGAGACAGTAACCATGTGCTACTGCAAGCATTTATACACTACTGAAAACACACAATTTCAATGTCATTTTAACCATCACATTGTGTTCATGTCTCTGAACTGCTACAATGTATTCTGTACAGTATGTATTTACATAGACTGTTTGCTGTTCACGCATTTCAATTTACTAGGTATACTGGACCCACTTTTTTTAAAACATGTTTTTTCACACATATTTATTACTAGACATTTATTTAATTTGTACTGAATTCTTCTGCATTTGTACATACAATGACTATAAAGTACATTTAGTCTAATCTTACAAATTTAATAACATTAATATTAAGCAAAATCTTGGAAAATGTTTGTCTCTTTAGAAATATCTAGTGGAATTGACACCAAATCCATATGTCCTGTTATTTTAAACTACATACTCAACAATTAAAAATATTCATGCTTTTTTATACCAACATTGTTTTGCCAAAAACATATTGAAAATAGTGACCATTCTTGCTATTAGAAACTTTTATGCATTTTGCATATCTTTATTCTCTCTTGTATAGCTTTAATAAAACAATTTTAAATCATCTCTTATTTAACCATTATGATAGCTATTAACAACTTGTAAAATATCTTATCCTGTCAGGTTTAATCCAGTTTACCAGTATTTATAATACACTAATACCTGTTTTTCCCTCCCCATAAAAGAGTATTGTCAAGAAGGAATGAGATATTTTTTCTTGTAGCTTTATTTTAGACCCTTATTATTTATTTTTATGTAGCTTTATTTCAGACCCTTGTCACAGTCTGCTTATACAGTCAGTGTAAAACTGAGAAAGTGCCCCTCCCCCTGTAGTACTTCAGCACTGTTTTCCTGCCCTATGCTGTGAGAATAGAATGTGTCAGCCCAACACTTTGGTTATACATTTATTTTATTAGGTTACTAAATAAAGCTTTCACTGTATATTACCTCTAGTAGGTATTTACACCCTCCTACACAATTGATTTGAACTGTATATATACTATAGCCCATTTGCTGGCTGTACTTGATGCAACTGAGGTTTTTTTTGTCCTTTTAACATATACTTGCAAACAGATTATAAGTGACATCTATGCACAATTGTGGCATTTTATTACAATTACCAAATAGTGTTGCCTGTAAACATTTTAACAATTATGTTTTAATAACAATGATGCTTTAGAAAAACTCAAGCTACTTGCCTGGCAATCAGTCTTGTTGTTTATCTGATCTTTCCAGCATTTCCTGTAACTATTCATTCAGTCTAGGAAGGTCTGAACTCACATTTCATACTCTATAAACTATAGTTAATTCTTTTGGCATTTTTCCTTTAATGTGATTGTGATTTGCATAACTATGCATTTATACAACATAAATAGACATCATTTTACAATTACCTTACATGGAAATTACCTTACATGGATTTCAGTATTTTTTTTTATTTATTTAACTATTCTGTCCTGCCATTAATTTTACAAAAACTGTTTGAATAATACCATCTGTGATTTTCTTTTTAAAATTCAGAACTTTAACTGTTTGGTGTTACTAAATTGTAAAAACAAAATAGATATTAGTTTAACCAACACATTTATATTTATATTATTTATATTTGCTAATGTCTGCCTTTTGCTTTTGTGTATTGTAAACAAATGTACTCTAGATGAAAAGAACATACATGCATGTCTGTCTTGTATCTGTATATCTTTATACAAGCATGTCAGTCTTGTGACTTTAAATCTTTATTCTTATTAACTATTTTCATTTAATTTTTATACACTAGTACAGTTTTGTTTACCTTTTGACTATGCTAATGAATGGCATTCATATGCTTTACTTTACTGTAGTACTGATAGATGTCTTGCTTTAACTGAATGAAAGTAAAACATTTAAGAATGATTTGCCCAGACATCAGATCCTACCATCCCACCATGTATGTTTAACCATTTTCAAAACATAAACATATTATAAAATATATTTATTTTGCACAGATTAGCTGTGTATGCAGGACGTTCCCAGTCTCTGTCAGTTCAGCTAATTTATTTCCTTTATCCTGCAACTGCTGTTGAATTTCCAGTAATGTTGCATGGTCTTTCTGACATTCTTTAGTAAGCTCTTCTGCTGAATTTGAAACTCCTATGCCCTTTTGAAAAGATGTGTGTATAACTTGTCTAAGCTTCCTGAACTCATTGTGTCTGTCTTTTAGAAGTTTACTACATTCCTTTGTAACAAAATGTACTAGGGGTTCTATCAGTAACTGATTTGACTCACATGTGGTGACAGGACATAACTGTTCAACATCAGAATGTAATGGAAACACTTTACCCTTAGTTAATTCTTCAGATCTGTCTTTACAGTCTATTTTTCTCGCAATATGATGCAATATTATTTTATGACATAATACACAAAATGCAGTTTTTGTTGAAGCACACAATAAACATTTGTCATATTTCACATGGTTTTCTTTGAGATACCAGTCAAATATTGTAATACATTTGAATAATGCCTTACTATCAACCTGCCCTGATAAGGTTTTACATTTACTAATGTGCTGTGTATACCAACATAGCATTTTTTTACATTTGCTTAAATTATGCATGAAAATATCCATACTGTCGAATAGCAACCATACTAAAAAATGTGACGTAGAAAAAAGTCTTACCAGTGAGCAAGAAAACAGGTGATCAGGCTGTTGTTGAAGATGGCTGGAAATTTTTCAAAGTCACTTGAGAAGCTGGGAAAGCACAACAGGCAGTGGACTGATGGGCTAGTGGATATCCCCCTTTTCTTTAGTGAATTTATGGCACTGCGAATTTCTTGAACTAGTCTCACTCCGGATTGTAGACGTCTAAAAAAACTTTACTACTGCAAGCTGCATAAACTGGAATACTTCTGTTCAGAATTGACACATATGTACAAATGTTAGTTACTGCAATTTAACTGAAGTGACCCTCTGCAGGGCTTACCATCACTCCTTCTGTGTTTGAATGCAGATTGTAGGTTCAAATGCAGGCTAGTTTGCCATTGAAAAATTATATGGAGCTAGTCACTCAGCTGCCTCGCCATTGAAAAAATATTTTGAGATTTACTTGCTTACTGCTTGCTGCTTCTTGCTGTGGGATGGATCTGAAGTGCTCTTAAGACACTCAGTCTTGCTGGCTGGATTCTGCTAAAATTCAAAGTCTAGTTATATTTGCATTCACAGTCTGTTGCATACAGAAACTTGCAGAATATACACTGATGAGAGAATATACTTTGCAGCACTTGTCTTTAAGAGCAGTAACCAATAACTTTTTATAATAAACCAAACGGAAACACGTTACAGCTTAAAAGTACTGTTCCAACTTTACTTCTCATATAGTACAGATGATGTGAGAGATATAACATTTACCTCAGAACACCAAATGTGTTCCTACCATACCCCTCTAACATAGCTGGATTTATACAGCTCTTTATATACACTTTTTAGTCATGCATAAACAATACTAAGCTTCCTTGTTTAACAATGTCTTGTAAGAGACCAGCTTTTCTGACAGTGTGAATATCCTGTAACAGTGTCCTGATGTCCATGTAGAAAAACATATTTTTGAGGAAACACATTGTTCTGTATTCTATTTGGAGAATTGCTTATCCTGTAGAAACAATACTAAGCTTAACATATGAGCATATGTTCTTGTGCCAATGCTGATAAGCATATCCTGTTTTTTATGAAGAAAAACATATTTTGAGAAAACACATTGTCAGAGATCAGCTTTTCTGACAGTGTGAACATCCTGTATTTTATTTGGATCTTTGTATAAAAAAACATCTGTTCTTGTGTCATATCCTGTTTTTCCATGCAGAAAAACATGTCATTGTTCTTTAAAAGCAGATTTTGCATTTTTTTCTTGCATACATCCTGTTTTGAGTCTGTAAGGGAATAATGTCCATTCTTTAAAAGCAGATTTTGTATTTTTGCTCTTGCATACATCCTGTTTTGAGTCTGTAAGGGAAGAATGTCCATTCAGCAGATTCCTTTTCCAAGCCATGGTCATTTAGTATGACTGCTGATCACATATTACTTAAACTTTGTTTCTGCATTTAAGCAAGCATTTTCTTTCAGCATATTTACAACATAATTAATTTCAGATTTATATTCATAAAATCTAACACCTTTAAAACCTATCCTTAGGAATAGGAGGGTAAAATACTGAGGCCTGATTGGTTGTAATGTCTTTTAAAAATGGTTCCATTGTATTTGTATGTTATCTGATGAAGGGCTTATTAGCTTGAAAGCGCTTATATAAGTATATGTTTTATCATTGGTTTTATTGTTTTAATAAAGACTGTTTCAGCTCAATGTGGGATCTCCTGCCTAATTGTGTTCTTTGTATTTCCTTTTTGCTGTTGGCAGAGGGACTTTAGTGCAGTAAGACTTTTTTTTGGCATCTCTAGCTTCTTCTAAAGTATCTGTCTCAATGCAAACATCAGGTCAGTTGTGCTGTTTCCTGATCTGAATCCAAACTGCTCATCTCCCATCTTACATTCTATTACTCTGCATTTCAATTTATAAATCACCTTCTCCAAAACTTTCATGCAATGTGATATGAGTTTGATGCCTCTGTACTGCCCACAGTTGTGGATGTCCCCTTTGTTCTTGTACACTGGCATGAGTAAGCTTATTCTCCAGTATCTGGGATACACCTTTCTCTCCACACTGCTATTAGTACCCTCAGGAACCATTTCTTCCCTGTCTCACCCAGCATCTTTATCATATCTGCCGTGACCTCATCTGAGCCTGCTGCTTTCACTGACCTCATCTTCCTTAGTGCTGTTCTTACTTCTTCTAGGGTGGGCTCCTCTTTTTCTCTCATCGTAGGCTGCTTCTGAGGCAGTACAACTTCTGTGGGTTTTTTTCATTCAGAAGCTGCTGGAAGTACTCCTTTCATCTGCCTTTGATATCCTGTGGCCTGGTGAGCAGGTTGCTGTTGGCATCCCTTATAAATGGTGTCTGACTATCTTGTTTATCTTTCTGTCTTTGCCTTGCAACCTGATATAGTTTCTTTGTGCCCCTTACTGAGTCACTTTCCAGACATTGGTACAGTGCCTCCGATGCCCTATTCTTTGCTATTGAAACTTCTATCTTAGCTTCTTTTTTTAGCCAACCAGTAGTCCTTCCTAGCCTGGTTAGTATTTTCTATGTCCCACTTCTTCCTGCACTTCTTCTTTCTTTTGATGACTTCCTGGATGTCTGCATTCCACCATCAGCTTTCCTTATGTACTTTATTTCCATACCTGGCTAGGCCACATATCTTTTCTGCAGTCCTAAGACATGCTGTTTTAGGTGCTGCCATTCTTCTTATACTCCACCTATTTTCTCCTCTTCTTGGGGTGTTAGAGCCCTGAGTAATTCCTTGAACTGTTGTACTTTCTCTCCAGTCAACTTCTAGGTCTTCAGCCTGGTATCTGCTGACCTTAGAGCCTTCTCTGGCCTCTTGCAGCTGATTGTGGCAACTAGTGGTTTATGCTGTGGGCTGACTGTTTCACTGGAAATGACTTTGCAATCATGGATTCTACTCCACTGCCTTTTCCTTACTAGAAGGAAGTCTACCTGAGCTGCATGTTGGCTACTCTTGTATGTGATCTTGTGACTGCCTCTCTTTCTGAACCATGTGTTGGCTACTATCAAGCCATTTGCCAGACAGAAATCTCAGTTTTTATTCCTGTTGCCCCACCCATGTGGACCCAGGCAATCTGTTCTGTCTGTCTCGATATGCGCATTCAAGTCAACCATTATCAACACCGATTCATGTTGTCTTGCTTTATCTAGTAGGTCCTGCAACTGCTGTCTGAATGCACTCTTTTCCTCACTATCAGAAATCTGCTGTGGGGCATAGGCCAAGATTATGAATACTGCTCTATCATTACACTGGGATCTGACTGCCATGAGCCTGTCATTAATTCTGATGATATCCCTTACTGCCTTCTGAAGCCTCTCTCTCACTACAATTCCTACACCATTTCTAGCCTGCCCTCCTAGTAGACTCTAGATCCCAAGCCAAGTGGCTTTGCTGCACTGTCCTTCCATCTCATCTCTTGGATACATAGGATGTCCAGCCTCCTCCGTATCATCATGTCATCCACTTCCAAGCTGCATCCTGTCAGTGAACCTACATTAAGCATAACAATTGTCAGTTCATGTTTGGCAGGTTGTTTGGTTTTATGTCCAGCTTTCACTCAACAGAGCTATCCCAGCTAACCCAGTCTGGGCAACTAGACACAAGCCAGCCAGTAGCTTATTGGCCCAGGGCTGCTCGGCTTTATGACTGTCACATATTGGCCAATATAAGGGCACATATACCCCTCCAACCATTGGCGAGGGTCCCTGGCATGGGTTAGAGTAGGCCTAAACCCACTTATCACCGGCAACTACCCATGCCCATTTCTGTGGACATAAGTCAACATGACCGAATAACCTAGAGTCATATTTTACACCGAGTGGCTAGCCCTGCCACTGCATGCAGTCTGTGATCCGTGTACACCTATCTTGAGGATACTGCGCACCACAGTAGATGCCCAAAGTGATTGGTCTGTACAACTCTCCCCCCTTTAGGGCACCATGTAGAGTCTGTGCTGCTGCCCACAGCTCCATTCATTGGTGAGTTTGAGATGATAACACTCAGCATGTTTTTTTTTTCAACATGGGAGAAATCCCACGGAGACACAGGGAGAACATGCAAATTCCAAACAGGCATTGGTTCGAGGTCAGGATCGAACCTTGTACCTTGTGCATGGGGAGGTGAAGACCTTAACCACTAAGCCATCTGGTATATATAGATATACAGATATATACATGTACATACATGTACAAACACACATGTATATATATATATATATATATATATATATATATATATATATATGTGTTTATTTATTTTATTTTATTTAAATAAATAAAATAAATATATATATATATATATATATATATATATATATATATATATATATATATATATATATAATATATATAAATATCTATATAACTCCAGCTGTTCTCGGTGGCATATCGCTTACTCAGATGTGATCTCTGCCTGACTTACAAAGCCATGTCTAACTCAGAATTGATGGATATGCTCCACCTAAAGAAATCCAAGTCACTGCGAGCCACTCGCTCTGGTGAGCTAAACCTCTCTACAACAATAAATAGAACATGCTGCAGGGATAGATTCCTGTCACAGAGACCCCCCATGCTTTGGAACAAAATTCCTAACTACATTAGGCAGAGCCCCTCACTAATACTCTTCAAGAGGAACCTTGACGAGTGGATGGGTAACAGAAAATACACCCCTGGGATCACTTCATTGGCTCTTCTTGACAGAGGCTCAGTTAATTAATCAATGGGGCAGCAAAAGCTGACACACTCTGGCTAGGCTTATAAATGCCCTCGGGCAGATAGCCTAGTACCTACCTATGAACCTATGAACCTATAATCACACACACATACACATATATGCATAACTCTATGCATATACATTTAGATGCACACATGCACATAAATACATGCACACACACACACACACACACACACACACACACACACACACACACACACACACGCGCGCGCGCACGCGCGCGCTCGCTACATCCCGCTGCACCTCCACCCCCCCACTTAGATATGCCAACTCTGAGATTGCACTACATTGCAGAAAAGGTAAATATTCCCATTCCGCACTGTACGGAGATCTCCATTCAGTCCAATCGAACTTTTACAAGTTCGAACATATGGTCTCAGCCATATGAGGTTCAAACTTGTACTGAAGGATCTCCATTCAGTCCAATCGAACTTTTACAAGTTCGAACATATGGTCTCGGCCATATGAGGTTCAAACTTGTACTGAAGGATCTCCATTCAGTCCAATCGAACTTTTACAAGTTCGAACATATGGTCTCGGCCATATGAGGTTCAAACTTGTACTGAAGGGGACCCATACACAGACATGACTGTCATCTCCCTAAAATGAAATGCGATGATATGTCTGTTTGAGTATTATAGGGATATATATATATATATATATATATATATATATATATATATATATATATATATATATATATATATATATATATGGGTCTACTTTGTTTGGTAGAAATCACATTTCACTGAAACTCATTTAGTCGAAGCCTCATTTCACTGAAAATGAATTGCCTGAGCACAATTCACTGAAAACTCACTTCACTGAAAACTCATTTGACTGAAACTCATTTTGTCTAAACAGGTATATGCCCTGTTCCTCACTGTAGTGTGACAAAATGAGTTTCAGTGAAGTGTGTTTTCTATCAAACAAAGTAGACCCATATTATATATATATATATATATATATATATATATATATATATATATATATATATATATATATATATATATATATATATATATATATATAGATATACACACACACACATAAAAAAGCCCTTTACCTGCCTATGGACAATATGATTTGTTGAATCATAATATTTTATTGACAAGAGATCCAATCTTCTCACACTCACACCTGTAGCCTCTTTAGCAATGAACTCATATGTACTGTACTTTACTGTCTACTTGTTTTTTATTTTAATTGTTGTTCTCTTCTTCAGTTGTTAATTGTTGATTCTCCTTATTGAATATATATTGTTTACGTTTAAGAGACTTTGTACCATATGTCTTAGATTCAAATGTTTGTAGATTTTCTATAATTATTGTAATTTTTTTTTTCTTTATCTGGAGCTTTTCTCCTCGGGTCTCCACTGAAAATAGGCCACCAGCCCAGTGGACCAACCGTTTAACAAAAGACAAATAAATAAATAAATAAATAAATGTTGATAAACTGTGATTAATAATTAATCAAGCTTAAGCAATGATATTTTAGAAACATTTGTTGCTACTAATCTTTTTTCTCTCCACTGGTAAGTGTATTTCTCATGGTCTGTTATCAGTGTTGCTTGTTGTTTTGTGTAGTCACCTTGAGCACCTTTACAATCAAAGAGATTCTCCCTCATTTTACAGCCCCGCATTGCTTTGCCCAGTTGTGCATTGCAAAGAAACCTGTACGGCATCTAATTTCCTAATATTATGAAAAAATAATATATTTCACCCTTTGTCTGTAAAACACACCAGACAGCTTTGGAATGCAGTCTAATCACTGTTCTAGAACTCTTTTCTCAATAGGTCATACTGTATGTTGTCCTTCAGACATCACATCATAGGTTCATAGGTGTGTACTAGGCTAATGGCCCTGGAGCGTTTACAAGCCTAGCCCATAGGATTACCCTGGCATTGTGCCACCAAACCTTAGTTCCCAGTGCCTTTGTTGGGTAAAGCCACTGGAGTGATCCCTGGGGTGAATTTTCTATTCCCCATCCACTCATCAAGATTTCTCTTGAAGAGGGCCAGTGAGGTGCTTTGCTTGACATGTATGGGAAGTTTATTCCATAGCATGGGCAGTCTGCCAGTCCCTGGGTTATGAACATGTCCCTCCAGCATGTTCTGTTGATTGTGGTAATGAGGTTGATGTCTCGAGAGCATGTGGTGCAGAGGGATTGGGATTTCTTCAGATGTAGCATTTCTAACACAGCTAGGTCAGACATGGCTTTGTGAGTCAAGCAGAGATTGCCTCTAAGTAGGCGATATGAGACAGAGAATAATTGGAGTTTTTTTAGTCTGTCTATATAGGACAAATGTTTAAGGCCTAGGATCCTCTTTGTGAGGTACTTTTGCGGCCTCTCCAGTTGTTGCAGGTGTTTAGTGAGGTATATGCCAAATGGGGCATTGTACTCAATGATTGGCCTAATGAGGGAAGAGTAGAGGGAGACAATGACCTCTTTCTTCCTGGATGTAAAACCCTTAGTAACGAGATGTGCCACATAGAAGGACTTCCTGACCACAGTGGCAATGTAGTGGTCAAAACAGAGGTTGCTGTAAACCTGTGTTCCCAGATCTCATATAACACCTTCTGTGTTCAGTGGACTACCATCAATGTGGTAATTCATGGGAACCGTGTTTTTCCCAAAGTGGATGATGACACATTTTTTGGCATTGAGCTTAAGGCCATTGTTCTGACACCAGCCGTTGGTCTCAGTGAGGCCTTTCTGTAGGATGTCAACATCACTTGGGGAGTTAATAATAGTTCCCAACTTACAATCATCTGTGAACTTTGTCAGCCAGAACCTCTTTGTGTTGGCCTGGACTTCAGAGAAGTAGATACCAAACAGGAGAGGACCCAGGACCGAACCCTGTGGGACTCCACTCATGACTGGTTGGCACTCTGACTTGGAGTCAGCTACTTTAACACTGTGGGTTCTACCTGTGAGCCAGTTTGCAACCCACCTAGTGATAGCCATAGTCCAGTGATAGTTGGAGTTTATTGAATCCCCAGGTATGTCTGCTTTTACTGGAAATGTATGCTTCTTCACAGCATAGTACTTACAATTGTAATTGTAAGTTTGTTGACCTTTTGTAATTTCCGTGGTGTCAAGGCTGATGCTAGGCAAAGGAGAACTGTTTTAAAGATGCCATGTATTTTTTTCTTCTTTTTTTCCTACTAATAACACATTTTGCATCAAAATGTGTGTTTCCCATGGCCTATTAAAGTGTGACCTTTTCTCTTTTTGAATATGAAAGGACATGTAAACAAATGCAAATTCTCTTAAGTGTTTGCATATCATAAAGACACACAACTGTAGCGAAGGAAAAGCCAAAAGTCATATAATGTAGTTAAAGAGCATTTCATAGCAGGTTGTCCTTACCATGTAAATGCATTGTCTCTGAGAAACGTACAGGTGGAAAAACCTGTTTATTACTTTTGCTTTAAGGACTGTTATAATTAACCTTGTTCCTGAAGAATTACTCTTTTCCATGTAAAAGGTTAAGACAAAACATCTTGTTCTTCTAATGCACTCTGACAAAATGTTCTGCAAAAAAATTATGTCTTTTGGGAACAGTCTGTATTCTGTCTTATCCTCTCTTGGAAGAACTTAGTGAGACATCTGTTTGGTTTACCTCTGGGTCCTCACAGAGGACTCATCACTGTTTACCACTTAGGCAACTAAACTGGCCAGAGCTGCCTCACCTTCTTAAACTCAATCAACTGTCACTTGTACATAAATTATACTACCACCCAGATAAAATCCCAGCACTACAGGATGTAATCCAACCCTATACTAACACTAGAACACTAAGATCTAGTAATCAGAACCTCCTAAAGGTCAGTAACTACAATAATACTGTGGCAAACCCCTCTTTAGCTGTCCTATTTCTAAAGCGTGGAATACTTTACCTAGGTTTTTCACTACTAACAGCTCCACCACACAATTTAAAAAACACTTGAAAATACATTATATGGAAAATTGGTCCTGCTCCTGCAACTCTCCAGGGTGAACAACTATTCACAAACTAATATCTGTATTTTCCCACATTCCTTCCTTTTGGTACTATGTACTATATGATTCAAAAGCCTAGCTCTTTCTGTCATGAACATCCCTACCTATTTAAGTTTATTTTAATATACTTTTAAATAAGTTACTGTATTTTATTCCTTACTGTGATATTTTGCCCTGGGCAGGCCATGCACTGCTTTTGGCACTGCATTATGTTGCAACTGCTGTTAAATTTTATTATCTGAGTTTTTCTTTACTGTGTTAACATTTGCTATGTGTGCTAGGCAATGCATTATATTTCTGTATTTCATATTAACTATTAAGTATAGTTGTAGTCTGGAGCTTTTTCCCCAGGCCTCCACTGAAAATGGACCTGTGTCCAGTCGGGCTATCCTGGTCAACAAATGTAAAATAAAATACAATAAAAATAAAATATAGGAGTCGATGCCTAGCTTAGTGAATTTTTCTATGATTCCTGAGTGGGGAATGGTATCAAAGGCAAATCATACCTATTTGCATAATACTTATTTCATCCTACTGATTTTCTTGTCTCCCTATTTTGTACCATTTATTGTCCTACAGTGTTTTGAGCTTTTCTCCACCTTTGGTGATTGCTTGACCAAAGTACGATTAATTTACAATCATCAGTGTTCATAAACTGAGTCAACTGCAGTCTATACAATTCTTCATTTACATCCTTCTCCAAGCTGCTGTTTAATGTTTGTTTAGTTTTTGCTATTTTGTATGTAAAATTTGCTTAGTTTGTTTCTGTTTCCACTATGTATTGTACTTCATATTATGGAGCTTGTACTATGTATTATTGGAGCTTTTCTCCTCGGGCCTCCACTGAAAATGTGCTCTTTGAACCCAGTGGACTTCCCCAGTTATCGAACTTGAAATAAATAAATAAATACATTTACTTTTTATTGTCATTCACATTACATCACGGCTGCTAACGACTGGGGTCCCTTCCTTTTAATAAGGCTACAAAATGTAACTACTTTGACCAAAGTTTCATGTCACCTATGAGCCTATATTTTGACAAGTCATAGCTGCTATTTCTCTACGTAAGTGTAAATGTATGCATGTAACACATAATCTCTGTTAACATAGATGTGGTTTGAATACAATGGCCTCTACATTTTACTGACTGACTTGTAATCCAAGGCATTCCTGAATTTTGTATAACTTCCGTTTGTGCTACATAACTGACAATGCATGTCTTTTTTTCAAACTATGTCTTCAGTGGGCATAACTCTTTCAGAAGGGCACTTCAAGTGTAATATTCCAATTATGATAATTTTCTCTATGGAGTCCCTGTTATGGCTCTGATGAGTGTGATGACAATTCTACTATGACAGTGGCTGATATGTAACTAAATCCCACATTACAATGTGTGTCTCAGTATGTTTCTTGAGACTATAAAGTCAAAGTTTGAAAATAGCGAAAGTGCATAATTGCGAATTTGGATATCTCAAATTCGTAGTTATGGCTTTACGCTACATAATGTCCGGGATTGTATGGGGATGACGTGCGGTGCCGTGTGTGTGGATTTAAGTGTTATGTCAGGTAAGTGAGTGATTTGTAAGGGTTTTGGGTGAGAGTTTGAGTGTATGTGAGTATGCTGATATATGTGATGTGTGTGTGAGGGACTGCAGAATGTGTGTGTGTTTGCTTTTATTTACTGTTTGTGCAATCTCGGCGTTAGTATATATAAGTAGGGGGAGTGTGGGTGGCTTGCCCCCCTGCTTATTTGTGTTGTAGGTTTGTGGATGTGTGTTGTTTTGTTTGTTTATGTTGTGATGTGGGTGTTGTGGGATATGTGTGGTCTGGTGTGTGCTGTGTTTTAGGTCTTTTGAATTTTGCAGTTTTGGGCTTCGTGGTTTTGCTGTTTTGGTGTTGTGTGGATTCGATTTCATGGTCTCGAAAAACTGAAATTCGAGATTTCAGTATTTCAAGATTATGAAGTGAATATATATATATATATATATATATATATATATATATATATATATATATACACATATATTTATATAAATATAGACATAGATATGGCACTGGATGCCGACCTGCATTGCAGCATGCCTGATAAGCTATGCCAAGTGAATATGGACATACCCAAGTCCATTATTTGGGTGGCATGCTCTGTACCAAAAGAATATTCCTCTCTGGAATACTCCAGTGATCAATTGCAGGACCATTCATCCTTGGTATTTAGTTCTCCACTGTCAAGGTCTTGCAGCTGACCAAGTTTTCAGTTCTCACTACCTCACTGTCTGACTACTAGATTTTTCAGGTGTGACTAATATGTAGCACTTACTGGTGCCCAGACCACAGTGTAAAACTGTGTTTCAAGGAATGCAGCAGTAGCACTATGTCTTCAGCTAAAAGTGACACAGTCATTGTGCACCTAAGCACTTTCAGTGAGAATTAGTTATCCTTTCATCATTATGTTTACACTAATATTAGGAAATCCTTTTACCTAATCCTCATGGACTTGTTAATAGAGTATAATGTTCCCTTTGTAATGTAGTACTGTTTGTACATAACCCAGACATGACAAACTGCAGTGTGTTGTCTTTCCAGTCAGCAAGGGTATGTCTTTATATATCAACATACGCAAGTATGCAAGGCATAGTCATCAATGAAGTCATTAGAAAAAGAAAACTTAAAACAACTCATTGGTGATTACCATAATTGACACAGAAATCATGTAAAATAAATGTAATCAAGATCTTGTTATTGTATTAAAGCCAACAACCTGTAATGTTGTTTACTATTGCTGCAGCTTTGTGTCTCTATTTATCATGTACATTTATTT
The DNA here is from genome assembly GCF_019279795.1 of Protopterus annectens. Classification (NCBI taxonomy): domain Eukaryota; kingdom Metazoa; phylum Chordata; order Ceratodontiformes; family Protopteridae; genus Protopterus; species Protopterus annectens. The sequence goes on from NC_056740.1 coordinate 291,590,512, forward strand.
ATCATTTGTTGACCAGGAAAGTCTGACTAGGTTCCACAGAGCCTGTTTTCAGTGGAGGCCTGGGGAGAAATGCTCCAGATGCATGTCTTTGGAATGTGGGAGGAAACTGGAGTACCCAGAGGAAACCCACGCAAACACAGGGAGAACATGCAAACTCCACACAGAAGGCACCCCAGCCAAGAATCGAACCGGTGAACCTCTTGCTGTGAGGCATCAACATTAACCGCTGCACCACTGCTCCCCCTACATGATGTGGAGCATTTCTCCCTGGGCATCCGCTGAAAAAGGACTTACGTCCAGTCAGAATTTCCCAGTAAACAAATGTAAATAAATAAATAAAATAAAATAAAATAATCACCATTGTAAAATCTAATTTTTGACTCCCTTGTGGACACGCTTATTTATGTACATATCTCAATAACTACATAGTTACCCATACACACATATGTGTATGCATTCTACATGCAATTCCTTACCCTTTTTTGCTTTGAGTAGTATGCAGGCCTAGGTGTATGTATATACATGAACTTATCCTGTTTATGTACATTTGCATACATCTTATACAATATTTTCCATTCACCCACAGATATGGTGCTTATCAAAGAAGGCACTTGAGAACACAAAGATTTCCATACTACCAGGACTCTGCAACTAAACTCTCTGACTTTCATATGTCCTGCATGAAAATGCATACTGTAAAGTTTAGCCTTACAGAGAGGTTGTTTTCTTTCTGAATTTCAGCATACTCTGATTTATGTCCTGTAAGAGTACCAACAATTTACAGACAGAACTTGGTACCTCTTAACAAACCTACTTCAACAAAAATGTATAACAACAACTACATTTGTGCTGTGCAATCCAATGTACTATGAATTACACTTAATCTCTGTATGAAATAATTTACTCCCATTAGTCAGCTATTTGTTTAAGTTCTGTGTCCATGTGCAACTTCAGAATAAACAAGAAGCTATGTGCAGTCACTGTAAAAGCTAGAGAAGACATTAGTAAGGTAAGTACATATTAATAAGTTACTGTGACAGATAGAAGTGTGAATTATGTCTGTGCTACAAATCAGCTACTTGCTCTTGCCTACACAGAAGTGTGGCAAAGTGTAATGAAATTTATTTATTTTACATTTGTTAATCGGGGGTGTCTGACTGAGCCGAAAAGGCCCTTTTTCATCAGAGGCTCAGGGAGAAAAGCTCCACACAGAAAAATTACAGATACATTTAGATATTTAGACATGATCAGTATACACACAAATTACAATATACATGTTTTTACAGTGGTATGCAGCACATCAACAGTTACAGTGGAGAGAACAAACAAGAAAATATTAATTCAAAAATAAAAGTAATTAATAGATTTGTGGTGTACAGCTCAAATTTGGAACATAGGTAGAATACATACATAGTACACAGGTACAGTACATTAGCCAGTGTTTGTGAATAAGAGTGAAAACTATTATCAAGTACTCTAGGTTTAGTATGTGTAACTAACATAATCAAAATCACTAACAATCAATGCACTTGAGTACATTCTGTGAGACTGCCAGCCCAGCTATGTGGAATTTTGTAAATAATCATATGTCATTTGTAAATATTAATATGATCCATAGGCTTGTCTTACAAACGTAAGAGAACTATATGTTATGTGGATATTAAACTACTGGTGTAAAAGTGTGTGTTGAACTGTATGTAACAACCTCTCTGTATGTACTGAGCTTCAAGAATGTAACCACAGTGTACCCTACTGGAAAGGAACTGAAATGTATATAAACTATATTAATAGCAGAAGTTGGAACATACAGAGTTAACTTGTAAAACTTCAGGAAAATAAGTTAAAAGCATTTTACGATGAGTTATAAAAAAGTTAGTTTCAGTGCAGCAAGCAGACAAAATGTCTAATCTAGAGGTTTTCCTATTGTCTGGAAACAGAAATAATTACTGGGTTCGAAATGCAAAAGTGTTAATTGTTTTACGATTTCCAGTTCTAGGCAAACCTGTGAGAGATAAGTGTTTTTCACAGAAAAATATTAAATTCTGTTGGTATCTGTTTTAGCCTGGGAACTAGAGGCAGGTGACAAATAGTCATGTCATCTAGCTTACCCAGCAATAATGTTTTGATACTAATTTGGATACTCTCTCAGAGATTTGGCATTTTGTATCTTGTCTTGGATCTGAAAACATCCATTCAGCACTTCTCATCTACATTTGCCTTGCTCTGTAAGTAAGATTTGGGTATAGCATTTCTTTTAGAGATAGGAATATAGTAAAGATTAGTTTAGATGTTTTTTGTATTTATTTGAGACTGCCCTGCAATATAGTTTTGAAATATTTCCTGTGATTCTGAACTCTGTTGTCACTGTGTTGAGTTATTGAGCATTGTCTTGTTCTTTTATTATTTATTATTAAATATATTTAAACTTTTTATTTGTGTGTCTGGTTTGTTTAGAGATATTTAAGCTATTAGATTACTTGCATATGTATTTGGTGACACTGTACAGCTACTCTTAAATAGCCTTGCAAGTCTTGGTCACACTTACCATTTGGATAATAGTAACATTACACAGTAGGATTGGTCATCCTTTGGTAGAGCCTTACAGTAGCTGATAAAGAGCTGGTTGGTGGCAGTAATAACTACCTTTTAGTCTGGGCAGAAGGGGGCATAGCTAATAAACCTGTGCCAGCCTTTCCCAGGAGTGCATGTGTGTGTGTGTGTGTGTGTGTGTGTGTGTGTGTGTGTGTGTGTGTGTGTGTGTGTGTGTGTATGAATCTCATCTAAAAGTGTGTGTGTCAGCTGCTTGGGCAGGGACACAAAGCACTGGTTGGATAGAGAGGGTGCTGGAGGTTTTGGCTTGACCACTTGGCTGAGATCTTAACCCTATAGCTGTGCCAGTGGGGAGTCTTATTGGGGATCTGGAGAAAGAGTGAGAAACCATCCCCAGACTGACTGTGATCTCTGTGTGCTCTTAAGGGAAATTGTACTTTACTGTGTGTGTACTTGTCATCCTCCCAATGTGCACATCCCTTACTGGTGCTAGTGGTAAGGATTGAGGCTCTTTGATTACTGGGCCAGTGCAGGGGTATCACATATTAATTGTTTGGCAGTGGTGGGATAGCCACATCACATATTAATTGTTTGACTGTAGCGAGATAGCCATATCACATATTAATTGGCTTGTAGTGGTGTGGATATTGAATTCCTGTAACCTGTGTACAGTGGTCACTGAAGGTACTCTTAATCAGCCAAGCAGTGAACAATCAGAGTTCATATCACAATTGTTTTTTTTTATTAGCTTAGTTAATCAGGGAGAGCAGGCAAGCATGTCAGCAGAGGAGTATGGCAAGCCGACAAGGAACCAGTTGGCTGAGATGTGCCAGGCTAAAGGACTGGTGCATTCCAACCAGACTAAAGCAGACATGATTGCAGCTTTAGTCAAAGCAGGACAATCAGACTGACCATGGAGACGTACAGCTCTCAGAAAAATGGACAGTGCAACCTTTCCATAAAGGACTTAAAAATCCATCTGGAGTTTAAGAGACTTGAGATGGAGGCCAAGCATTTGGAAATAGGGCAGCAGAGAAATGGAGATGTCTTCAGGCTGAGGAGTTGGAGAGGCAGAAGCAACATGAATAGGAGATGCTGACTCTTCACCAGAGTCATGGAGGTAGTGGGGAAGGAAGTAACCGAACCTCAGAAGCAACGATGGTCAGTAAGTTTCTTCAACAATTTACAGAGGGGGGTAATTCTGATAGTTTCATTCATATGTTTGAGAGGGTATGTAAACAGTATAATGTTGACCAAAGGCTCTGGGTATGGTTCCTGACCCCCTTACTCCACAGTAAAGCTGTAACTGTTCTTTCCAAACTATCTGATACTGATTGTTTAAATTATAATGTTGTAAAGAATTGTTTGCTAGAATGTTTTAAGTTAACACCTGAAGCTTATAGAAAATGTTTCATGAGTATAGATGCAAGGCAGATGATAGTGTGTGTGAATATGTTCATAGGTTCATAGGTAGGTAGTAGGCTATTGGCCCAAGGGCCTAAGTAAGCCTAGCCAACAAGGTTCCCTTGTTTACGCCACCCAAGAAAGTTATTTTCCTGTGCCACTGTTGAGCAGAGGGGTGTTTTTCCTATTTCCCATCCACTCATCAAGATTTTTCTTGAAGAGTGCTAATGAGGAACTTTGCTTGACACAGATGGGTAGATTCCCTCCAGCATGTCCTGTTTATTGTGGTGACAAGGTTTAGGTCCCTAGACGTGTAGCTCTGAGGGATTGGGATTTCTTTAGGTCTAGCATGTCCAGCAGCTTTGGGTTTGACATAGCTTTATATGTTAGGATGAGATCACCTCAGAGTAGGCGATATGCTACAGAGTAAAGCTGGAGTTTTTTTGAGATGGTCAGTGTACGGCATCTGTTTGAGGTCAGTAATCCTCTTTGTCAGGTACTTCTGTGGCCTTTCCAGCTGCTGCAGATGTCTTGTGAGGTACATTCCAAAAGGGGCGTTGTACTCTATAATGAGTCTAATGAGTGTCGAGTAGAGAGGAACAATGACCTCTTTTTTCCTGGATGAGAACCCTTTTGTGATGAAGTGTGCCATGTAGAAGGACTTCCTGACTACTGTGGCAGTGTGATTATCAAAGGAGAGACTACTGTCCACCTGGATCCCAAGGTCTCTTATCACACATTCGGTTTTAAGTAGACTGCTTCCAATGTGGTAGCCCATGGGTACATAGTTTTTACCAAAGGGGATGACAATGTACTTTTTGGCATTGAGCTTGAGGCCATGGCTCTGACAGCAGGCATCTGTCTCAGTGAGGCCCTTCTGTAGGATGTCCACATCATTTGGGGACTCGACTATGGGTTCTAGTTTGCAGTCATCTACGAACCTTGTTAGCCTGTACTTCAGAGAAGTAGATAACAAACAGGAGAGGTCCCAGGACTGAACCCTGTGGTACTCCACTTGTCACTGGTTTGAAGCCAGATTTGGAGTCTGCAACTTTTACAGTGTGGGTTCTGTCAGTGAGCCAGTTAGCAACCCATCTTGTGATGTAGGGATGTATACCTAGTTTAGTGAGTTTAGCTATAATTCCAGAATGGGGGATGGTATCAAAAGCCTTGGCGAGGTCAAGATAGGCTGTGTGAACTGCCTTACGCTCATCTACGGCTTTGGTGACTGCCTCAAAGAAGTTGATCAGGTTCAAGAGGCATGATCTGCCTTTCATAAACCCGAACTGGGTGGGGTCCAGCATTTGGAGGTTTCCAATGTCTTTGTTTATGAGTTCCATGATGATATGCTCCATGGCCTTGCAGACCAGGCTCATCAGGCTAATATAGTGATAGTTCCCAGGATCAGTGGTGGCTCCCCATTTGTGGAGTGGGATAACTGTTGCTGTGTGCCATTCAGTGGGTACAAAGGCTGATATGAGGCTATGATTGAACATGGTGCTTAGGTGGGGAGCCAGTTCGTTCTGAAGTTTGTGTAAAACGCAGCCTGGGATGTTGTCCGATCCCATAGATGATGCTGTGTTTTTGGCTTTAGAGAGTGCAGCTTTTACCTGCATAGTTGTGATTACAGGGACTCTGCATTCTTCTTGTATAGATATGGGCCCTTTAGGGGGTGAGAGGGGGGTAAAGTTAACACTGAACCTATCTGCCAGGATGTTGGCAATATCAGTTGGTTCTGTAATTTTCATGCCGTTGTGCTGTAACTCAGAGCAGATATGGGCATTGCCATTGAGATTCTTGACATAGCTATAGAATGCTTTGTGGTTGTCCTTAGAATCAGTGGTGATTTTGTTTTCATAGCTAGCTTTGGAGGATCTTATAAGGGATTTCAGCTTCTTACTGAGGCTGACCAGGGAGCTGCTCCACTCACAGGATTTTACTCTCGTTTGCATCAGTTTCTTCCTTCTGTTGTACAGTTTGTTTATGGCAGGGGACCACCAGATTGTCTTCCTTTTTTTTGGAGGATAGCATCTTGGTTCTGTTTGGGATAGCACGATCCATGCACTCATGTAAGTGCTTATAGAGTGCATTTGTGTAGGATTCAGCGGTCGTAACTGTATTGTCCATCTGCATGGGTGTCATGAAGTTCGCCACTTCTGTCTTAAGAAGCATGAAGTTGGCTTTGGAGAAATGTTTTACCATGGTTTCCTTAATGGGGGTGGGAGTGGGATGTGGATATCAAGGGTGATTAGCTTATGGTTGGATCGGTCCAATGAGGAGTTGACTTCAGGTGTGGAACACTGGTCACTCATGTTGGTAATGACTAGGTCTAGGATATTGTTGCCCATGGTGGGGGTGTGGATAAGTTGATCAAGGGCATTGGAATTTATGAATTCCAGAAAGCGTTGAGTGAAGGAGTTGGTACATGAGTAGTTTTCCCAGTTAATGGTGGGGTAGTTGAAATTGCCCATTATTAGGGTGTTTGGTTGAACCCTAATATTTTCCAGTATATCAAGAAAAGAGGAGTGGGAATCCTGGGGCATGGTGGGGGATCTGTAACAAGCTACAATTTGGATTGCAGTTTTGCCCAGAGTTAGTTGCACTTGGATAACCTCAGATGCATTATGCTGAGCAACTAGCCTGGAGGTGTGGATATCCTTGATGAATATGGAAACACCTCCACCTTTGATGTTCTGGTCCAGGTTACATGGCTGAAAAGTGTGGTATGTGTAATAGCCTGGTAGTGCAGGGGTGCTGTCTGGGGCCTTGATTCAACTGTCAGTCACTGCACAGATATCGATGTTCTCCATTTTAAGGAGTGCCTCGAGTGAGTGCATTTTGAGATTTAGACTTCTGGCATTGAGTAGCATTACCCTCAGTTTTTGCTTTCCTGTTCCTGTTACTGTGGTGAATTTGTCATTTGAACCTTGCCTAAAAAAGCCACTATAGGGGCAGCAAAAGCCTTAGCAAGTATCCGGAATCCCAAGGGCGACTGGTGCAGGCCATCTCTGGTGAAGCATCATGGTCATTCGACCATGCCATCCCAGGTAGACAGATACTGGATCCCCTTAGAATGACACCAGAAGCTTAGCCAATTGTTGAAGTCAATCATTTTGTCCTTGTACTGCAGTATCATTCTGGGTGATGGCAGAATGCTACTCAGAGCTAGGGTCATACCTGCCTGGGCTACAAGATCAGAGAGCTCTTCCATGTCTCTTTTCATGTAGTCCAGTGAGGTACGTCTCAGGTCATTCACACCAACATGGACAATGACAAAGACAGAGTCATATTTGTACTTGTTGTGGAGTGACCTGAGTGTGTGGGTTATGTGGCGGATCCTGGCACCCGACAGGCAGCTGACAGTAACCTTTTCCTTGTTTTGCCTGGTGAGTGGGACCTCATTGTGCCTGACTATAGAGTCTCCTATGACTAGTGTGTTGGGTACGTTGTTTTGCCTTATGGGCTGTGGTTGAGTGGCATACTGAGTCTGTGGGCTATGTGTCATTTGGGTTGTGTTGGGGGGTGGAGGTTGCTTGTGTTTCTGGTTTGGAGGTCTCTGATGCTTGAGTAGATTATTATTGAGAGCCTCTGCAAATGTTTTTGTGTTTATATGTGTGGATTTTGGTGGTGTAGATTTAGTGGGACTGTGATGAGTGTGGTGTGGTGCAAGTATTTACCTTCTCCTCTTGACTGTCAAGTTCAGTCTTGATTGGAGAGAACTTTACCTGCAGTTTGGCTAGATAAGTGCATCTCTTACAGGTTGTAATGTTGGGTGCAGGGACGTTGGGAGGCATACGCACTGTACTGATTTCAGTACAACTTTTTTAGAAGAGGGGGTAGCTTTTAAAAAAAAAAACAAAAAAAAATGTACGTACATATTTCTTCCTTTTTAAAAGGTGTTGGTTCGTTTAAGGAGGATATCAGCCAGTTGGAAGCGAGCTCACGTAATGTCCGGCTGGCTGCGAGTGGGAAATGTGCAGTAGTGAAGACAATCGCAAATGGATTATCACTGCAAGCAGGAAATGTAGTTGGAAGGCAATCACAATCAGATTGATTTTGTGTGTGTGTGAATGCCCCCACATAATACATCTGCTGGCTATAGGTGTTCAGGCTCAAACCCTGTACCTTTGCTTCAGGGTAAGAAAAGCCTAAAGCCCCTACCCACCACCATTTCTGAACTTTATTCAGATTTGCTTTTCTAATGGTTGTGAGCTATGGTGAGAAGTGAGAACTGAGAATTGAAGTTGTATTTCCCCCATTATTGTTTTTGTTGTTTGCCCAGTTTTTTTGTGCTAAGGTGTGAAGTGAGAACTGAATTTGTATTCCCTCATTATTGGCTTTGTTTGTCCAGGTTTTTTGTGCTAAGACATTGAGAGCTATCTAAATGATAGCCATTAAGTTTGTCTTCTGATTTTTCAAACTGTTGATTTAGCATACTGGTATGTTCCACTGACTGTAGTGCGTATGGCTCTGGATTCAAGACATGCATGGTGATAACACAGCATTTTATTCTAGTAACTTTCCAAAATTATACAAGCAATGTTTAAAATGTTTCCCTGGTTTTTGGGCTTTTGTCCACCCCCCCCCAATAAATGTTGGCTTTTTCCAGATTTCTTGTGCTGCAAAGTTCAGAGATACAGCTGAGTGCCGACATTTTACAAGGAGCTGAGAGCTGCAGGGAAACTAAAGTTTAGTGCTCCTTATGCTGAGCCTGCTTCTACTGTTAATAGCACAACAGGTAGTGTACTTACTTTTGATGCAGAAGGCTGTGGGTTCTTCTCTCACAGTAGGTAGATGCATTGCTGATACTGTACTGTGTTGTAAAGGGGGGTGAATGCTGTAGTCCGTTTTGGCGAAGATATCTAGTAGTAACTATGAACCTGTTATCAGTTTGCCATCCATTCCCTATTGCAATATTACTAGCGTATCATTGTTTTTAATGCAACATTGGCAATTTATTCCTCAAGGGCAACAGGCACTTTATTTGTAGATGAAACCATGAAATATAAAGTTTGCTAGCAGCAGCCTCTTCATTAGTTACAGATTTCTTTAATGTGGAATCATGTAGTTGGCTTTTACTAGTTCAGAGATTGTGCATATTTACTGATACTGGTGGACTGTAGAAGTTTGAGTAGACTTTTATGATGGAAATGTTATGAATTGGGCTGTTTTGTCATTATTGGTGCATGCATTTTGTTTCATTGTTTACTGGAAAAATGCTCAAAACAATAAATTTAAAACGCTCTCTAACAACTATACTGTATTGTACAAGGAATATAATTTAATATAATCAGGAAGGTGTATCAAAGAGCACGTGTATGTTTCATGTGCAAGGGGCCTATGATTTGAAAACAGCCCAAAGTTAATTTTTATCTGCCACTGGCAAAATGTATTTTCTTTGAATGTGGGTTTCAATGTTGTTTCAATGAATGTGAGTTTCAAGGGCAGAGAAGTTTTAATGCTAAGTCTAGTTTCATTGTGAGACTGCATTGCTCTGTTTAGCAGATATTTATTGGTGTTCGTGCTGTAAAATGCAAAATAAAACTTTTCTGGCAAATCATTTAGGAATGAAGTCACTAAATAATGACCGACGTTAAGTTTCAGACTTCATAATCTTCAGAAAAATGCATGCTAAAGCAAGACTTGATATTCTATCAACTGTCTTAAGTTTATACAAGATCAATTTTTAGTACTGTTTGTATGTTCCCCCAATATATTTGGCCTTGTCCAGATTTCCTGCATTAAGAGGTTGAGAGGTATGTGCAAATAAATCGCTTTATAGAATTAGGAATATCCAAACCTCTCCACTGTCCCCAATTTTGGCTCAAAATGTTGCTTTCCCCCTAATAATTTCTCCGCAAAATAGCAATTTTGGAAGAAAACATAGAGGGTTTACTTTTATAAATAACTGTAATGATCAGCATTATACATTACTTTTATTTCAGAAATGCATGTAGATTCTCTAATTTTGTCAGCTGCTCAAGTTAACTGTGCTCATATTAAAATGGTGTCCCTTCTTTGACAGGTTCCCAGCTGTATTGTCTGGCAATTTTATATTTTTGCATCACATTTTCGGTCCGTTTTTCATAAAATTGCGGTTTTCTGGCAAATTAGTGGCAAATCGTTAAAGACTGAAGTTAGAAAATAATGGCAGACATTTGAGTTTCAGATTTCATACCTTTCAGTAAATTCGTAGCAATGCAAGACCTACTACTATTCTATTATCTTTCTAAGTTTATAAGAGCAATATTTAAAAAAATGTCCTTATTTTTGGGCCTTTGCCTCAGTTTTATTTATGAGTTTGTTGCTGTAAGAGGTTGAGAGGTATTTGTGTGTGTGTGTGTGTGTGTGTGTGTTTGTGTGTGTGTGAGGTAGGTAGGTAGATAGCATACCTCTCAACTGTCCAAATTCTGCAGAATGTCCAGATTTTTGCCCCATATTTTTTGTCTGTTCCTCATAAATTTTGTGATTTTTCTAGAAAATCATTGAAGGCTGAAGTTGCTAAAAAATGACAGACATTTGAGTTTCAGACTTCATGTCCTTTAGAAAAATTCATACTAGCACAAATCCTGTTATTCTAGCAATGTTCTCATACTAGCACAAATCCTGTTATTCTAGCAACTTTCTAAGTTCACGAGAGCATTATTTAATATCTGTCCCTGTTTATTTTAGGCTTTGGCCATATTTATTGCACTAAGAGGTAGGTAGGGGTGTGTGTGTGAATGAAACACCCTAGTTAGGGGTAGCAGGTGGTTAGTAATTTACTCAAGCTCAAAACCTGTACCTTAGTTACAGAAAACAAAAGCATGAATCCTCTACTCCAACTACCATGCTGCATTTTTCAAAGAACTGACTTTCAGGTTCATTTTCAATTCAAGGAACCGAGTTTGAGTGAATTTATATTATATTACTGAAGAGGCATTACAGCGAATGCCTCTTCATCGACACTAAAAAAGCAAACTGTGAATTATGAGAATGGCCGTAGCTTGGCTGGGGAGGGGGATAGCAGTTTGAGAGCTGTGAGTACAAATTTGAAAATCCTAGCTGCACCCCTGGTTGGGTGGTAGGAGGAGAGGGTTGTCTGTGTACATGAGGCAATTGCTATATTGCCCCAAGATGCCCAGATTCATCAGATAGACAGGAGAGAACACTGGGAGCTGACCCTTGGACATGCCTGAATAAAAAACTATTTTCTTCTAGATAAGTGAGGAAAGTGAGTACCAGAGCTGTTTTTCAATAAGCAAGTGAGGAAAGTAAGTACAAAAACTGTTTTCCTCTAGGCAACGAGGAAGGTTAAGTGCTGTAGTAATTTTAGCTTATTTAGGGCTTACAACAAGTTCTGAACAAGTGCTGAGCATGAATAAGCAAATTCAAGTGCTAAAACTAAGAATCTGTATCTGGACTAGACTAGTTACAGGAAAGAACAAGTGCAAATACAGGCTTTTAAATCAGAAAGTTGAGAGAGATGGAAAAATTGCCCAAATGGCCAATAACTGCAATTTCTGGGCCAGAAACAACTCCTGTTGCTGAACTAAGCACTTATTTTCATAGGTGGGTTAGAGGATGTCAGGTCACCACTTTTGAAGGGCTGGCTGACCTTTTGGTGAGGGAACAAGCCCTTAGCACTTTGCCTGAGGACATGAAAATCTGGTTAGCTGATATCAATGCACTGTTGTAGATGAGATGAGGAAGAAGCGAGACTTATACCTAGCAAGCAGGGCATCACTGCACAAGAAAGGAACACCTAATTCTGCTCATGGGTCTAAGGGAATCCATGGTGGCAGCTCAGACTGCCCCAACAGAGTCTGCCAGTAGCAGGGGAAGCCACTAGTTCAGATACACATTCAGGACCAAGGGTTAAATGTTTTAAATGCAACCAGTGGGGCCATGTAATATATAAATGTCCATGGAGGCAAGGTGGGGAAGAAAAGGTGGGAGAACCAGTAAGTGGGAATGACAAAATGCCAGCAGTAAGGTGTCTGTAGACAACAAGGGTACAGAACCACCACAAGATGTTATATCTTATCTTAGTGAATGGAAAGAGACCATTGCTAAGAGCGACACAGCCTCTGACCTATCCATTGTGAAGTCTGAAATGGTTAAAGAGGAGCACTACTTGCCTGGGCAGTCTACTCCAGTCAGAGCTTTAGGGGGGACCCCATTCCAAATAGCTTTGGCTAGGATTCACCTTAACTGAGAGGGTGGAAAAGGAAGCCAGCAAGTTGGTGTGTTTGATGATATCTCTGCAGATGTCCTGATAGGGAATGATTTTGATAATGCAGTACCCTGTTTGCATGCAGTTACATGCAGTCAGGCTTGGAGAAAAACATGTGGCTCTGGTACCCTGGTGGAGACCCAAACAGACCGCACACTTGCAGCCAGGACTGATGAGGTGGTTACTTCAGAGAGGGTGATACCCTGTAACAGTGAGACTGAAGGTGAGCCACAGCTGCTTGTGGGTACTTATGTTCCCTTTGACAGAGTGATTGCAAGGGCAGAGGTGAGTGGTAGTACCCAGGCTGACAGTGATGCACTGCTGTCAGAGGATGCCAGACTCCCTGTGGAAGGGGAGCTAGGAAGAGTTACTAAGAAAGAGTTGAGACAGGCTCAGCTCTCAAACCCTACATTACAAGGCCTGAGGGAGGTAACTGGTGAGGCACCTGATTTTCAAGGGAAGGGGGATCTGTATACTGGAACAAAGGGTTACTGTATAGAGAGTGAATTCCTGAGGGAGGGCTAGAGGGTGAGAGAATACAGCAGTTGGTAGTGCCCAGAGCCTACTGTCTGGCACTTCTAGTCATAGCCTATGGTATTCCCTCTGCAGGTCATATGGCATAAAACGTGGAAAGATATGTATTATGCAGAACTTTTATTTGCCCAGGATTGCCAGAGATGTAACAGGGTACAGCAGGACCTGTGAGCAGTGCCAAAAGGTAGGCAAGGCAGGAGACAAGGTGAAAGCTATTTTGATGCCTTTGTCTGTGATTGAGGAGCCATTTCAGAGGGTAGCTATGGATATTGTGGGGCCTCTGAGTTCCCAAGTTTGACAGGGAAAAAGTATATGCTAGTGGTAGTAGATTATGCTACCAGATACACTGAGGCAGTGGCTCTGTCCTCCATTAAGGCATAAAAGGTGTCAAATACTTTGTTAGAGATTTTCAACAGGTAGATTTCCCAAATGAAATACTGACTGACAGAAGTGCCAATTTCATGTCAGACCTGCTGGCTTGTCTGTGGAAGTACTGTGAGTGAAGCAACTAAAGACCACCCCTTACCATCCCCAGACTAATGATCTTGTTGAGTGGTTAAACTCTACACTCAAGTCCATGCTGCAAGCATTTGCAGACCAGTTTAAGAGGGAGTAGGACAAATATTTGCCACATCTGTTGTTTGCTTACAGAGAGGTGCCCCAGGAATCCACAGGTGTTTCACCCTTTGAGTTGCTGTATGAGCATAGGGGAGGGGACCTCTAGATTTGACTCAAGATGAGTGGGAAGGTGAGTGTTAATCCCACAAGGAGTCTGTTGTGGCATATCTCCTAAACCTCAGGACAAGACTCAGGGAGCTCATGGACTTGGCCCAGAAGAACCTGGCAGAAGCCCAACAGCAAAAAAAGTCTGGTATGACAGGAACACTCAAGTTAGAGGGTATGCTGTAGGGCAGCAGGTAATGGTTCTCATTCCTGCCAGACACAACAAGCTGTAGGCAGCTTGGGAGGAACCCTAGAAGGTGGCAAGGAAGGTCAGTGATGGTAACTACATGGCAGAACTGCTAGGCAGGAGGCAGGGGCAGAAATTGTACCATGTTAACATGATGAAACTTTACCATGATAGGGAGGCCCTTGCACTGAGTATTTGCAGTGGATGGCAGGAGGTGTCTGAGGGGGATCTGGTGACTGATCTCCTCAGTGATGCTAGGACTGACACCTCACTGGAAGGGGTAGCAATGTCCCAGCAGCTACCCCCTACCCAGGTTTAAGAAATCTGAGCAGTGTTAAAGGAGTTTGGGGGCATGTTTACTGGGAAACTAGGGTTCACCCACCTGGTGCAGCACCATGTAGATACAGGACCCCAAAGGCCTATTAAGCAGGCCCCTTATAGGGTGCCTGAGAGAGTCAAACAGACTTTGAGGGAGGAGATACAGGAAATGTTGGAACTGGCAGTAATTCAGGAGTCCAGCAGTCCCTAGGCCTCCCCAGTGGTGGTGGTACCAAAGAAGGATGGCAGCACCAGGTTCTGTGTGGACTACAGGAAATTAAATAGTCATACAGAGTCAGATGCTTACCCCATGCCTAGGACAGATGAAGCCCTAGAGCAGCTCAGTGGGGCTAAGTATCTTACCACAATTGATCTTACCAAGGGTTACTGGCAGGTGCCCTTGACTCCCAGTGTGAGAGAGAGGTCAGCCTTTGTGACTCCTTTTGGCTTGTATGAGTTCACGAAGATGCCCTTTGGGATGAAAAATGCCCCAGCAACTTTCCAGAGGCTGGTAGATTGTATCCTAGCAGGAGCAGGAGATTTTTCCCTTGCTTACCTAGATGATATTGCCATCTACAGCCATTCATGACAAGAGCACCTTCAACATGTCAGGGAGGTGCTGGGCAGACTACAGAGGCCAGGGTTGACCATTAAGCCCAGTAAATGTCAAGTGGGTATATCAGAGGTCTCATGCCTGGGACATAGAGTGGGGAGTGGTATGATCAGGTCAGAATCTGCCAAAGTGGAAGCCATTCAGGCATAACCTGCCCCTGTTACCAAAAAGCAGGTGAGGGCATTCTTAGGGACAGCAGGGTACTACAGAAAGTTCATCCCTAGTTATAGTACCATAGCTGCTCCCCTCACAGACCTGACAATGAAAAACAGGTAGATAAGGTAGTGTGGACCCTAACATATGAGCAGGCATTCCAGAAGCTTAAAGGAGCTTTGGAAAGATGTTGTGCAGGTAGATGCTTCAAACCATGGGGTGGGGGCTGTATTTAGCCAGGTTTCCCCAGAGGGAGAAGAGCACACAGAGGTTTATCTCAGTTGTAGACTCCAACCCAGGGAGGAATGCTATGCAGCTGTAGAAAAGGAATGTCTAGCCATAGCATTGGCACTGCAGAAACTTCAGCCTTATCTGTATGGAAGGAAATTTACTGTAGTTACAGACCACAATCCTTTAATATGGCCACATTGAACCAGCCAAAAAAATGCCAAGTTGCTAAGGTGGAGCCTAGGTTTACAAGCATATGATATGACAATGCAGCACTGCAGCGGAGTTAGCAATGCCAACGCAGATGGGCTCTCAAGACAGAGAATGGTGTAAGGTATTCTCAAATAGGCTCAACCCTCTCAAACTACGTTTCTCAAGGGCCACTTGAAAAACTAGCTTGAGTTTTTTGGAGGGGGTGGAGAATTGTGAGGCTGCTAGCCCAGCTGTCTGTAATTTTGTAAATAATCATATGCCATTTGTGAATATTAATATGATCCGTAGGCTTGTCTTACAAATGAAAGAGAACTATATGTTATGTGGATATTAAACTACTGGTGCAGAAGTGTGTGTGTTGAACTGTATGTAAAAACCTCTCTGTATGTACTGAGCTCCAAAAATGTAACCACAGTGTACCCTACTGGAAAGGAACAGAAATGTATATATACTATATTAATAGCAGGAGTTGGAACATACAGAGTTAACTTACAAAACTTTAGGAAAATAAGTTAAAAGTGTTTTACGATGTGCCATAAAAAAAGTTAGTTTCTGTGCAGCAAACAGACACAATGCCTAAAGCTAGAGGTTTTCCTATTGTCTGGAAACAGAAATATTTACTAGGTTCCGAATGTAAATGTGTTAATTGTTTTATGACTTCCAGTTCTAGGCAAACATCTGAGAGATAAATGTTTTTCACAGAAAAATATTAAATTCTGCTGGCATCTGTTTAGCCTGGGAACTGGAGGCATGTGACAAATAGTGATGTCATCCAGCTGACCCAGCAGTAATGTTTTGATATTAATTTGGGAACTCTCTCAGAGATTTGGCATTTTGTACTGTATCTTGTCTTGGATCTGAAATCATCCATTCAGCACTTCTCATCTATATTTGCCTTCCTCTGTAATTAAGATTTAGGTATAGTATTTCGTTTAGAGATAGTTGGGAATATAGTAAGATTAGTTTAGATGTTTTCTGTATTTATTTGAGACTGTCCTGCAATGTTGTTTTAAAATATTTCCGGTGATTCTGAACTCTGTTGTCACTGTGTTGTGTTATTGAGTATTGTCTTGTTCTTTTATTATTTATTATTAAATATAATATAAATTTAAAAAATAAATATAAATATAAATATAAAAAACTGTATTTTTGCTTCTAACAATTTGTATCTTGCACGGTATCAGTTGTATCCTGTGTATTACTATTATGTATGTATTTTGCATTCTCTGTATTACTATTATGTATTTTTACTCTCTGAATTTTCTTTGATTTTTCTGTATTATTCTGGAGCTTTTCTCCCCAGGACTCCATTGAAAATGGAATTTTCATGGCCAATGGACTTCCTGGCAAACAAGCTGCAAATAAAAATAAAAATAAAAAAATAAAAAATAAATATATTTAAACCTTTTAATTGTGGCTGGTTTGTTTAGAGAGATTTAAGCTCTTACAGTACTTGCATATGTATTAGGTGACAGTGTACAGGCCACTCTTAAATGGCCTTGCAAGTCTTGGTCACACTTACCTTTTGCATAATAGTAACATTACACAGTAGGATTGGTCACCTTTTGGGAAGGGCCTTATAGTAGCTGATAAAGAGCTGGTTGGTGGCAGTGATAACTACCTTTTAGTCTGGGCAGAAGGGAGCATAGCTAGTAAACCTGTGCCAGCCTTTCTCAGGAGTGTGTGTGTGTGTGTGTGTGTGTGTGTGTGTGTGTGTGTGTGTGAATCAAATGTCAGCTACTTGGGCATGACATGATGCACTGGTTAGACAGAGAGAGTGTTGGAGGTTCTGGCTTGACCACTTGGCTGAGATCTTAACCCTATAGCTGTGCCAGTGGAGAGTCTTACTGGGGTTCTGGAAAAAGAGGGAGAAACCATCCCCAGACTGACTGTGATCTCTGTGTCCTCTTAAGGGAAATTGTACTTTACTGTGTGTGTACTTGTCATCCTCCCAATGTGTGCATCCCTCACTGGAGCTAGTGGTGAGGATTGACGCTCCTTGATTACTGGGCCAGTGCAGGGGCGTCATACGTTTATTTATTTTATTTTATTTCATATTTGTTAACCAGGTTAGTCCAACTGATTTTGCAAACAAACTCATTTTCATTGGAGACCTGAGGGGAAAAGCCCTGGCAAACAAAAGTAAAGATAAAGTGACAATATATAAATATTAAATAACAATCACAATGCAAAATAATTGTAAAAAAGAAAAGGTTATTAACTATTTGCATTGCATTGATAATAAGCAATCCATTTTCAGTGGAGACCCAAGGGGAAAGAGCCCCAGCAAATGTAATCAATGATAAACATGCAGGACAAAAACTATTAAAAATAACAATGCAAATATGAAATTAATTACAAAGAGAAAAACAAAAGAAAAAATTATGAACATTAAGGGTTGAACTGATAGCAGTGGTCTACATTTACTACATATAAGAGAAAAACAAAAAGATAATCATTGTTCAGAGGAAGGAAAATGTACAGACATTGATAGGAAGTGGGGGGGACATAAATAGTGTGGAGAATGGGAGGGGGGAGAGAAAGGAGGGGGCTGTAGTAGGGCTATAGTAGAGCTGAGGGTTTAGGAAGTTAGTTTAAGCAGATATTATTAACAGAGAAAGAAAGTTAGGAGATGCAACAGGTTATACAGTAGGACAGACTAAGACTATGTGTGGCCAAGGCAAAGGCATTATTTAAAGTTTAGTAGGTGAGATTTAAGCTCCTTTTTAAAACAGGGAAAGGAAAGGTTGGATCTAATACGAAGAGGGAGTTTGTTCTAATTTAGTGAGACAGAGTGTTTGTAAAGTAGTTTGCCAATAATCCTAATGTTTTCTTCACCTGGATTATTTCGATAGGCTACACTGTTACCAGTTCAAAACTAAAGCCATGTCAAATTAAATAAATAAAATAAACTTATCATTCGGACTTCTCATATTCATTGAAGTGGTACAACAGGCTATTGACTGTGTTCATGTTGTCCACACAGGGTTACATGACCTGAGGAAAGCATTTGACACCACCCAACATGCTGTCATCCTTAGTAAGCTTTAGGAAATAATAATGAATGCCTCTATAGTGAGACAGATAGCAAAAAAGCTGAAGAACAGAACACTCTCATTTTTAGAACTTGGATCATAACCAGAGGGTATTCTAGCAACCAGCTGTCTTACGCACAGCTTATGTCAGGGACTTCATGGTATCTGCAGTGACTTATCTTACCTCTTCACCATGGTTGAAGACCTATGGCAAAGCAAGTTTGAAGATGACTCTGAACTTGGAATCATGTCATCTCCCTTAAAAGCAAAGTGCCTTCAGTGGTATAGTCAAATGCAGATATTACATTATCTGTGTACTACTGAGAGCAGTAGGAACTGGCCATGCCGTTGAGCTGGAGCCAAATATATCCTGATATAATACTGTCCAGGTGCGAACAATACTGCCTAAGGTACTTCTGCCAAGCATCCCTACAAGCTCACTAGAACCGTAGCCATGCATACGACATGACCAAAGGGCCTCTCAACCTCTAGCAAAACTCCTTTCAAGTAGTAATAGTCTCTAGCTCACTCAATTTTGGCCTACTATCCATTGCTACAATTGAGTTTGTTATACATTTATAACTTTCTGTTCTGTGAGTGATACGTGAGTGCTACATTAGACCTTAATGACTCTTTGTTCTTTCCTTTTTTTTTTTTTACTTTGAAGTATTTGAGTCGGCTGCAGCCAGGCTGACATACTTTTGATCAGTTTACCACCCCATGTAAAAACATGTAAAATTCAACTAAAATTTACAAGCCCTGCTATAAACATGGACACCTAGTAACAGCAAGTATGTCTACTACACTGTGGTGATTACTGAATGCAGTCTAACTGGATATAAATTATTTATTTATTTATTTTATTTTTATTTTATTTTACATTTGTTAACTGGGAAAGTCCGACTGGATACAGGTCCATTTTCAGTGTAGGCCCGGGGAGAAAAGCTCCAAATGTACAAAAACAATTGTAAATACAGTGAAATTATTGCAGTGGGTTATCACAAAACTGAGATTTAATGATATGTACACACAGGTACATGTTTTTCTCACATACACACAGCAAAGGTTGGAAGCAAGTAGCTGAGAGAGAAATAGTTAAAGATTTAATCTGAAAGAGGAAAACACATATATTAAGGTGGTTATCATACATGGTGTAGTGTTAACTTTAAATCTTTTCAGTAGGTGGGTGATACACAGAATTTTAAACAGTTAGAGAGTCAGAGTTTTATTCTTGCAATGAGGTTCTCATTTATGAATTATGTTTGAGTACAAATACTATGTATAGTGATGAAAGGGGAGCTGATTCCTCCATGAATAGGGAAAGAATTATCTGCAGTAGTGCTTGCACCATAGTGTTACTCTTAGCATTATGTAAATGCCATGTATAGTGATGAAAGAGGAGATGGTTCCCCCATGAATAGGGAAAGAACTATCTGCAGTAGTGCTTGCACCATAGTGTTACTCTTAGCATTATGTAAATGCCATGTATAGTGATGAAAGAGGAGATGGTTCCCCCATGAATAGGGAAAGAACTATCTGCAGTGGTGCTTGCACCATAGTGTTACTCTTAGCATTATGTAAATGCCATGTATAGTGATGAATGAGGAGATGGTTCCCCCATGAATAGGGAAAGAACTATCTGCAGTGGTGCTTGCACCATAGTGTTACTCTTAGCATTATGTAAATGCCATGTATAGTGATGAAAGAGGAGATGGTTCCCCCATGAATAGGGAAAGAACTATCTGCAGTGGTGCTTGCACCATAGTGTTACTCTTAGTATTATGTAAATGCCATGTATAGTGATGAAAGATGAGATGGTTCCCCCATGAATAGGGAAAGAACTATCTGCAGTGGTGCTTGCGCCATAGTGTTACTCTTAGCATTATGTAAATGCCATGTATAGTGATGAAAGAGGAGATGGTTCCCCCATGAATAGGGAAAGAACTATCTGCAGTGGTGCTTGCACCATAGTGTTACTCTTAGCATTATGTAAATGCCATGTATAGTGATGAAAGAGGAGATGGTTCCCCCATGAATAGGGAAAGAACTATCTGCAGTGGTGCCGGCACCATAGTGTTACTCTTAGCATTATGTAAATGCCATGTATAGTGATGAAAGAGGAGATGGTTCCCCCATGAATAGGGAAATAACTATCTGCAGTGGTGCTTGCACCATAGTGTTACTCTTAGCATTATGTAAATGCCATGTATAGTGATGAAAGAGGAGATGGTTCCCTCATGAATAGGGAAAGAACTATCTGCAGTGGTGCTTGCACCATAGTGTTACTCTTAGCATTATGTAAATGCCATGTATAGTGATGAAAGAGGAGATGGTTGCCCCATGAATAGGGAAAGAACTATCTGCAGTGGTGCTTGCACCATAGTGTTACTCTTAGCATTATGTAAATGCCATGTATAGTGATGAAAGAGGAGATGGTTCCCCCATGAATAGGGAAAGAACTATCTGCAGTGGTGCTTGCACCATAGTGTTACTCTTAGCATTATGTAAATGCCATGTATAGTGATGAAAGAGGAGATGGTTCCCCCATGAATAGGGAAAGAACTATCTGCAGTGGTGCCGGCACCATAGTGTTACTCTTAGCATTATGTAAATGCCATGTATAGTGATGAAAGAGGAGATGGTTCCCCCATGAATAGGGAAAGAACTATCTGCAGTGGTGCCGCACCATAGTGTTACTCTTAGCATTATGTAAATGCCATGTATAGTGATGAAAGAGGAGATGGTTCCCTCATGAATAGGGAAAGAACTATCTGCAGTGGTGCTTGCACCATAGTGTTACTCTTAGCATTATGTAAATGCCATGTATAGTGATGAAAGAGGAGATGGTTCCCCCATGAATAGGGAAAGAACTATCTGCAGTGGTGCTTGCACCATAGTGTTACTCTTAGCATTATGTAAATGCCATGTATAGTGATGAAAGAGGAGATGGTTCCCCATGAATAGGGAAAGAACTATCTGCAGTGGTGCTTGCACCATAGTGTTACTCTTAGCATTATGTAAATGCCATGTATAGTGATGAAAGAGGAGATGGTTCCCCCATGAATAGGGAAAGAACTATCTGCAGTGGTGCTTGCACCATAGTGTTACTCTTAGCATTATGTAAATGCCATGTATAGTGATGAAAGAGGAGATGGTTCCCCATGAATAGGGAAAGAACTATCTGCAGTGGTGCTTGCACCATAGTGTTACTCTTAGCATTATGTAAATGCCATGTATAGTGATGAAAGAGGAGATGGTTCCCCCATGAATAGGGAAAGAACTATCTGCAGTGGTGCCGGCACCATAGTGTTACTCTTAGCATTGATGATATGCCTTTCTCTGTGATTCCCCTGTTTAACCTGCGTACCTACTTTAGAATAATAGCACCTATTGAAGTTATGGTAATGACCGTTGGGAAGGGGAGCTACTTTATGCACAAGGTAGGACTCATACACATTGTCCATGACACTGTCTGGAGCTGAATGCAGTCCTGCATCACTAAGCTGTGGAGCATTCTTTTCAATGGCTAACAGAAACTTCCATAAAAATCACTTTGAAGCTGGCTATCTGTGAAGCTGACTGCATTCTGCTTACATTACCCTTCTCACAAGCCCTGTTTTCATCTTTCCATGTAACGAAAGATATCTTTGATTAGTCCTGTATCAATGAAACGTGAAATGGTGTGCTGGTGTGAAAAAGCCACCAAAACAATAAAAACCGCACCACTCGGATTGTAGGACAACTTCAGTTTATTACACTACAATAAAAAAGCTCTAAATCCAGTTGTTAAGTGCTTTCATCAGTAAAAAATGACTTAATTAGAACAAATGATACTGAATCAATCAATTACTTATATATACCCTCCACAATTAAATTAGTTAGGCCATTATACATAATTGCTTTTCTTAAAGTGAAATAACTCAATTAACAAATATATAAAGTCAAGTAATAAAAAAATACATGTTAAAAAGCATACAGATTCCACTTGCAATCATCCTATCTCAGTCATAAACATATTAGTCCATTGTGCAAAAACATTAAGCTGCCACATGCTTGAATAAGCTGAATTTTATTTTTAATCTATTTTAATCTATTTGATTTTTCTTTTAAAACTGGGACAAGTGATAGGTGGTCATTTAAACCTGGGGGAAAATTAGCGGCTAACCTTAGTTACCACATTTGCTCCTTTTTACACAAGTAATTTTTCCAGTCCCCTCCTCTTACATCAAGGTCTACAATATACACTATACCAATCTTAAACCCTGTATATCCCTCACAAACCATAGAGTGTCTAAAAAGAGCATTTGTCTCTTTTTTTTTTATCTCATACAGGTGTTCATAAATCCTGCATTTGAGGGCCCTCTCGGTTTTACCAATGTAAAATCCATTGCAGGTATTACATAATGCAATGTAAACTATTCTAGCAGTGTAACAATTCCCCTTTCTTAAATGTAGGGTACTGCCAACCATGTTATTTAAAGTAATACATGAAGCCTGCAAAATATGGCTACATTGGGGACATCGCCCACAAGGTTTGGTGTTTTCTCCAGTGTTAGATCTCCCAACATTAATTTTCTCCAAACTGGTTTTTAAATTTGTGCCTACCTTTATAGAAAAGGTAGGTTTTTCACCTACTTTCCTGTATACTTTGCGGTTAGTTTTAAAAATACCCCAGTTCTTATACAAAACATTTTTAACTCTATTGGAGAGTGGACAGTGCTGGATGCCAGGCTAAAGTCTGTCAGGTCTGTAGGGGAAAGGGTACTTAGACCAGGTTCATGTTCTAGGTCACCCCTACCAACTACAATCCTACTTACACCATTACCCAAAAGTGGTTTATATTTATTTCCCCATTCATCAAGTACCTCTTTCAGAATTATTGGTTCAACTATATTTGAGGGGTATCCTCTTTCAAAAAACATGGTCTTCAACCTATCAAACTCTTGTATTACATCATCTCTCTCAGATGTCATCCTGACAACTCTGATAGCCTGGCCCTTTACTATACTTCTTTTCTGACTTTTGGGGTGATAACTTTGGTAGTGCAAGTAAGCATTACAGAAAGTAGGCTTGCGGTACACATTAGATTTGATTTGAAACCTTCATTTATTTTAAAAATCCTTACATCAAGAAAATTGATCTGAAATCTGTTCACTTGGTGTGTAAACCTTAGGAAGGTGGTGGTGTTATTAAAATATTCCATAAAGTGGGAAATATCTGCAAAGTTTCCTCTCCACAAAACAAAAATATCGTCCAGGAATCTATGATATAAAAGAATATCTGATTGGTATCTGCTGTTCAAAACATTTTGCATTTCCCATCCAAGTAAAACCAGGTTAGCATATAATGGGGCACAGGCTGCTCCCATGGCTACCCCTCTGATTTGTTGATAATACTCACCCTCGAAAAATATATAGTTATCAAGCACGTGTGCCATGATTTCACAGGTGAGTCGAATCTCTTCAGGGTCCATTTTGGAGCATGCCTGCAAGGCATCTTCAAAAAAATCCATCCCCTCAGCCCTGGGAATGCAAATAAAAAGATTCTGAACGTCGATAGGAATATTACACCCTCAGACCAATAATTCAGTTTAATTTGACCAAAAAAATCCCACAAATCTTTTATAATCTGTGGTATACCCTCCTCTACATGTTGAGTAGTTCTATCCACAAATACAGCTAAATATACATTTTAGATCCACACACTGCCACAATAGGCCTAAAAGGTGGTAAAATTATGTTTCTCTGGATCTTCGGTATACCAAAAAATGTCAGGATCTTTGGGTGTAAATTCACAAGAAAATTGTATGTATCTTGGGTAATTCTTTGGTCCAACAAATACTCCTCAAGATAACTATATATACATTGGTAGGCAATATGTATTTGATTTTTAGAAACCTGCAGATAATTATTTGGATCAAATAACATTTTTTGCATAATATTTATATAGTCATCAGTGTGAAACACTGGCACCATAGTGTGCTCTTAGCACCATAGTGTTACTCTTAGCATTGTGTAAATGCTATGTATAGTGATCAAAGGGGAGATGATTCCCCCATGAATAAGGAAAGAACTGTCTGCAGCAGTGCTGGCACCATAGTGTTACTCTTAGCATTGATCATATGCCTTTCTCTGTGATTCCCCTGTTTAACCTACTTACCTACTTTAGAATAATAGCACCTATTGAAGTTATGGTTATGGGAAGGGGTGCTGGGGTGCTACTTAATGCACAAGGTAGGACTCATACCTGTGTAATACACATTGTCCATAACACTGTCTGGAGCTGAATGCAGTCCTGCATCACTAAGCTGTGGAGCGTTCTTTTCAATGGCTAACATAAACTTCCATAAAAATCACCTCGAAGCTGGCTACCTGTGAAGCTGACTGCATTCTGTCTACGTTACCCTTCTCATAAGCCCTGTTTTCATCTTTCCATCTAACAAAAGATATCTTTGATTAGTCCTGTATCACACAACGTGAGAATCACAATTACTCTTACAGATGGACAGAAGTAACAATAAGTTTGATCTGGCTGCATACGTCTCTCCATTTCTCACACTCCATGCTTTGACCTTTCTATTTTTGATGTCTGTCCAAAAAGGTATGTTAGATATTACACAGCCATCAACATACATTGCAGAGGGAAGTGTGCCCTTTCATTAATTCCCTTTGATATCTTATTAGTAAATGCTGTTAGAATTTATGATTTCTTTTTTTTTAATTTTAATAAACATATAAGTGAATGCATTGCAAAGTAAATTAATTTTTCATCCACTACCTTCATGCCTATACACTTTTCAACTCCATTAGACTTTCATATTTCATAATGCTCAGATACTAGATGGCTCATAAAACAGTGTTGCTTGATGTGGTTTTTACACAAAGCAGATTAATATTTACAGATTGTACTTGCTTATGGGACATCACAATACAGTACAGTAGCTTGTCCTGAATTACTCTCCTAAGAGCTTTGAGTGGTATACGGTCATCCATAGATACACAGTCATATAAAAGTACCTTTCCTCACCTACATCCTAATAGCACTACACAAGTTAAATACAGTTGGGTAAGTTACACTTAACAAAACTTTCATGTTAGAATGATCACTGTTGTTGTGACCTTACCGATAGGTGTGATATCCTACCCAGGGATTCATACCCATCTGTCTTACACAGCTTCAGGGCACCTTACATCTGTCTAAACTGTCAGCCAATACCAGCAGAGATGAACAATACACACCTTTGTGACACAAGACGTTCTCATCTTTATTCCCAGCACACAGAGAGGGAGAGAGATAGGGATGATGAGCTGTGAAAGTACAATGGCAAGAACAACAACACATAAATGTATACACACTTGCATAACCGATACCCCCAAATACAAGCGGCATGGAGATTCGGTGACCACCACTGCAGCATTCACGACTCAAACTTGTACTATTTTGGAAAGTTGGCTTATGCCACTGTACTATGTACATTATATTTATGAGTACTGCATCACCCTTAGCTATATGGATCAACCATTCAAGCATAATACATTACAATCATGTAAGGAGAGTCCAGAAGCACCACTCACAATGCTACTGCAAAAGCCTTATCTATACTGAGATGAAGAAATTAAGCTTAAAGTGATTCCCCAGTGCATGTACAGAGGACCGTGTTGTTGCTTCAAGAACACTTCGTCAGTCCAACCCTTTTCGAAAACACATAACTGAAGCCTAAGCCCTAGGCCAGTCTATTTTGCCCCTGCCTGAAGGAAGTTTGTTATTCAGAGTACAACAACTAATCAACTTAAACACCATTTAGAACAGCCGCTACTTTGAAACTGGTTATCCATTCTTACCTTGACATTAAATGAGAAATTGATACAAAGATATGAAAGATTTTGTTCTGTAAATATAGTACCTGTGTTGTCTGTGGGCATCCAAGGTAGGAGTATCCTTTCTCCCCCATTTTAGGATCACCTAAGAACATGGACAGATGGATAGTTTGGTGTAAAGTGAACTCTGATACCTGTTAAGGCATACAATAACGTTGCTTTATCCAAGATACCTTGTTCCTATGAACAGTAACATCGATTTTACTCAACAAAAGGAGCTACAACTCAGATAGCCTTATTGCAAATGTCAGATGAATCATTACAGCTATTTTCCATGTTCAGAGATTCAAGTAACACAGATTAGATGGCTCACTAGGAGCAATTGTTAAATTCGGTAAATAAAAAATCGGATTAGAAGGAGGAGAAACCTTTCCTCTTGGAGGCTTCTTACTTCCAAACCTCTTTCAAGAACAATGTTTGACACAAGACTCCATTGAAGGAGATGGATCCATGTGCAGACCTACCTTATTATCTGATAAGTGAAATTTGACAGAGGAATAATAGCGGCCATTGCATAGGAATGCAGACTAATACTGTAAAACCGTGAGAACAACTCGCCATGAAAGGTTATCGTTTTTGATGGTTGGATAAGCTAGTGAAGCTTTTCCATTTCTGTAAAATATGAGTTTCTAGTACAGTGTTTTCTAGACTCCCATTATGTCCTGCTTGCCCACAGTACACAAGAGCATTAAAGGAATTAGTAGCCCCTTATTCATTCAGTTAATTTAAATAGATTTATGTTGCGGTGCATTCAATAACCCCTCTTCTTGTTTGAGAAGGTCTAGTCTCTGCGGAAGCTTGTAATTTCCCATGGACATTTGGAAAATAGAAGATATCCCTGATTGCATAGGCAAGAGGGTAGCCACTTCATTGATTATGGGGGTTGCTTTGAAATTTTCACTCGTACCTTCAATATACTTGGACAGTGTGGAAAAGTCTGCTTTGATATTCCTGTCCAAATTGGATAAAAGACATCTGTCTTCCAGGCCTATAGCAAAAGGTCCTGGGACAGATTTTTGAAGTTTGCTTATTAATTGAGGAGGCAATGAGGCCTACTTGAGAAACTCCACACAGAGACATAATTTCTGGGAAGACACCCTTGCTTGCTTTCAGGAGTTCATCCACCTTGCTAGTCAACCTGTTTTTGTGCTTGGCACGTGTCATGATGTTATTGCTAACTGTTAGATCATCCACACACTTTAAGATGTAGTTCATCAAACCTGTCATCACAACCTTACAAATGTTTTCTTATTGGCTAAACAAAGTAATTTCCAGACATGGTTTGACTTGTGGGACAAACTGCTCAAGCTATGTCATAACCGCAACATGAGATTGAATTAGAGTTTGACATTAAATGACCCTATTAGGGGCAAATACTTGGTCAGAATAAGTGCAGTGTAATTGTAAATATGAGCAATCCATGACTCAGCAGCAGGTCTATCAGCAGTGAATGGCTTTGGCCCCAGGGGTCACATAATGCAATGCAGGGAAATACATACAACACTGTCAAGCACTGCGTCTACACCATTCAAGTCCACACAACTTCATCATTTTTAGTTAGTATTGAAAGAGCAGTTTTCAGCTATCTGTGGCCTGCAATCAAGGCAACAATGGCGGAATGCATCTTACACCCTGCACTTATATCTAGTTCTCATGCTGCCTCATCAGTTGTTTATGGTAGGGAGGCATCACATGCACAGTGGGTAAATCAGACACAGAACAACAACAATGAGCAATCTTGGGAGGTGCAAGTGCAATAATTTTGAAACATAGCTGACAAACAGAGTTTTATAACATGGCTATGACTCTTTTCTTTTATATTGCAGAGCTAGAACTGTAACGTAACAGGAAGCTTGGATAATCAGATATTCAAATATGGAGCAATTGCAGATGCAGGCAGTATGAGAAGTACATTTTCCCAGTGAACTCAGGCATGTGAAAGATGACCACAGCTTTGGTATTTTGAAATGGCCTCAGTCCAGGCTTAATCTATGGGAAACGTGAAAGACTTGGGGGACAGATGCACTCAAATTTGGAATGATATCACTGATGTCACGTGCCATATCATGTATTGGTAGTGGTAATATTGAAAAAAAATAGCATATTAAACAGGCCACAACCACAATTTTACTGTTATTTGGTGATATCTGGATTCAAATGGCCACAGAGGTGCAGCCATATCATTTACAGTAATGTGAAGTATTACACACAGCACAAATACCACAAAGCTCATTATTATGACATTGTCTGTGAGGTTTACGTGGCACAATACAAATAAAAGGTAAATAGCCAGAAAAATTGTCATGCTGATGATGTTCAGTGCTATTTTTTCAGGGATGGAACCTTTTCATGCAGATGAAGGGGCAGTGCGCTGCAGTAGCTAAGGAGAAGTCATTGTGCAGGATGAGAACTGTCTTTCTTCTCTGGTGGAATGCACATCTGTCAAAGGGAGTGAGAGGTAGTTGTGGGTGGGTGGGTGGGTGGGGGCCGTCAATGATTAGCCACTGATACCAAACAACGAGTATATAACTTACCACTAATTAGCTAGGTGACTTTTATCAGATTGTAAGTCAGTGTATTTGTGAAAGAAAAGACGATTTCAATTTGGGTTTGTAAAAGGCAGATCATGTCTCCTAAACCTGATAGACTTCTTTGAAGCAGTCACCAAAGCCATGAACGAGGGTAAGGTGGTTCACACAGCCTATCTAGAACTTGCCAAGGCTTTCGACACCATCCCCCACTCTGGAATTATAGATAAACTCACTAAACTAGGTATAAATCCCTATGCCACAAGATGGGTTGCCAACTGGCTCACTGACAGAACCCACACTGTGAAAGTAGCAGACTCCAAATCCAACTTCAGACCAGTGACAAGTGGAGTACCACAAGGTTCAGTCCTGGGTCCTGTCCTGTTTGGTATCTACTTCTCTGAAGTACAGGCTAACACAGAAGGTCTTTGGCTAATGAAGTTCAAAGATGACTGCAAACTAGGAGCCATAATCGAAACACCTAACGATGTGGACATCCTACAAAAGGGCCTCACTGAGACAGATGCCTGGTGTGAAAGCCATGGCCTCAAGCTCAATGCCAAAAAGTGCATTGTCATCCCCTTTGGTAAAACTCTGTACCCATGAACTACAACATAGGCGGTAGTATACTTAACACTGAAAGTGTTATAAGAGACCTTGGGACACAGGTGGACAGTAGTCTCTCCTTTGATAATCACATCGCCACAGTAGTCAGGAAATCCTTCTATGTGGCACACCTCATCACAAAAGGTTTCTCATCCAGGAAAAAAGTGGTAATTGTTCCCCTCTACTCATCACTCATTAGACCCATTATAGAGTACAATGCCCCTTTTGGTATGTACCTCACAAGATATTTACAGCTGGAAAGGCCGCAGAAATACCTCACAAAGAGGATTACCGGCCTCAATCAGCTGCCCTACGCAGACCGTCTCAAAAACTCCAGCTATACTCTGTCACATATTGCCTACTCAGAGGTGATCTCTGCCTAACATACAAAGCTATGTCAAACCCAGAGCTGTTGGACATGCTCCACTTAAAGAAATCCCAATCCCTCCGAGCTACACACTCTAGGGACCTAAACCTTGTCACCATAATAAACAGAACATGCCGGAGGGATAGATTCCTGTCTCAGAGACTTCCCATACTCTGGAATAAACTACCTATCTATATCAAACAAAGCTCCTCATTAGCAATCTTCAAGAAAAATCTTGATGATTGGATGGGAAATAGGAAATTCACCCCGGGGATCACTTCTGTGGCTCTGCTCGACAGTGGCTCAGGAAAATAATTTTCTTGGGTGGCAAAAGCCTGGGCACCTTTTTGGCTGGGCTTGTATAGGCCCTAGGGCCAATAGCCTAGTACCTACCTATGAACCTATGAAAGTATAATCAGCTATACTGCATACAAACTTGGAAACATCATGTGACGATCAGTAAGCCCAACTAACAGTGCTGCTGATCCACAGTGTAGGAAATGATCCATAGAGCCATGCAAACAAGTCCAATCAAAGTCATGTGCTTGCGACATATCTTTTGAATTATTAATTGTCAAGCAATCAGCAAATAAATATATGGCTGAGCCATTCGGTTGCAGCCTGGTGTCTGTATCTTCTTTATTTGACTATATTTGTTAACTTGAATGGTGGTAGCTAATGGAAAATTGTGATTGGAAACATTGCTCTGACCAGTCATACTTTAGCGATTTGTCTGACTCTTTAATATCTGTGCTGTTTATATATTTAAGTTTCACAGATGATGGAAAACATATACTGCAAAGTATGCATAAGTACTACTTGTCACGACCTATACCAGAATATAAATGATAAGTTATAATTGCATACCTGCAGAGTAATATTGCCAGACAGTGGAGAGTGATTCATATTCTCAGACTATACAGAAGTGACCAAAACAATCACTGCATTATGAAAAACATTGCCTCCTGTTAGAAAAATATGTATTAATGTGTGTATGCTTAATGCCAATTAATAACCAAGTATTTTAATACGCTTTTCATTTTATTTTTCATACACTGTATTTTATACAAATTGAGTTTCATATGAGACTGAAAAAGAGGCTTTTTGAAAACTGCAGTATGCTTTCTGAAAGTTGCAAGTTGCCCTCTGACCTAGTAATTGCTAGCACAGCAATATTCATGTTTATGCCTTTTGGAAATGTACTTGAGAAGCAGGTGTTTATCTACTAGGTCAGAAGCGAATGAATGAACAATGCCTTATTTTATAAATGTAATGATTTTAGACAAACAGCTCTGTTCGGAGGATGGGAACTTGTGCAGCTGTAGTAACTTAGAGATAAAGTAGACAAAGGATTATTAGAGAAATGAACTGCTATCATTGTGTTTGAATTAGCCATAGTATCTTGAATGGCAACATAACATGTATCTAACTGGGAGTAATCAAGGCCATGTTGTTTTCTTCAGGAAGTTTCACATAAAAATTGATAAATCAGCAGAAATTCATGGGAAAGATGGTCAGCAGATGATGATGAAAAAGGTGGTAATCTGTTACGTCAGCATGGTAGGACATAACCAGTTTAAGAATGTATAAAAATGAAAGTATTTCCTGTTTCTGGTTAGACAAACTCTGTATTAGCATGTTTTTGTCTCCTTGCTGCAAGATTAAAGTGCCTTAACCTGAACCTACCGTGTTTTGATAATTTTTAAAGTATATTTTTCCTTTGACAGTTTGGTCCTTCGCACCAGAAAGTACCTCTTGCTCTAGGCCTAGGTCAGAATTGGGCCCGGTGGCATGCATCCGTACTGAGAAGTTGCCAAATCGGCTCTTCTGTTTTGAAAGACCTCTGACTGAATTGTCGTTCGAAAGAGGCCAGCCACTGTTTCTGATCTGGGATTGGAGGATGAGTCAACGATCAGGTGGATCAACTCACGGAGGGTCAGGTAAGGAGGAATTACCTTATTTCTGTTTTAAGATCAGGGACTAATTACAGAACTGTTTTTTGTCAGGTAGATTTGCATGTGCAGATCAGGGACAGAAAAAGGGGTTACTGTTTTTGTCATAGATCAGGGAAACAGAATAGGTAGGCAGTTATTCTAGATAAACTGTGAAAAGGTATAGGTTTGTGGTTCCATGTGATAGAAAGGGTTACGTAACAATTTACAGCTTAGCTAAGACAGCAATGGGAAATCAGTGCACAAAAAGTTCCCGAGACCCGCCCCTAACCGAAGACGCAAAGTATATGCAATTACAGCGTGCCGACAATGTTAAGTATTACACAAAATCGGTTGATAAGTATAAATTCGATGGTAATTTAGATAAACTTGCACTTATGAGACTTGTTAAACAATTAAAAATAGACGCGAAAAGTCAACTAAAAAAGCAAAGACAATTAGGAGTCCCTCAGGCACATAGGTGGCTTGAGGAAGCAAATCGCAGGGAACAGAGAATAAAGAATTCAAAGACAATGTTCTTAGACAAAGAAGACAATAACTTGGTAATAGCAACGGCCCCTCCTTCGCCCCCTCTGCTTCCGTTACCAGAATATGAAGCGAGTGGACAAGCTGATCCACCTCCGCTATACCCAGCTGTTCCTGCAAAATCACAACCGTTTGTCAGGGATCCTATCGAGACAAGGTCTCGAACACGCGACTTGAGGAGGGAGATTGAGTTAAGTGAAATAAATAGAAAATCACAGGCTATGAGTGAAGAAGAGATATGTCCACTCATAGAAGTACCAAATCCTCAGGCAGGACAGGCAGGACAGGATCCAACTCTTTTAGTTTATAGACCGTGGACACCGGAAGATATCCGGAAAGCCACGGAGGGAATTCCCCACCCAAAAGTGAATTTTAGAAAATTTTTAGAGGACTTACAGGGTATGAGATTAAGTTACCATTTGAATGGAGAAGAAGTAGAAAAAGTATTTAGACAAATTGTGGGTCCAGATTGGCACATGATCAGTGGCGACTGGAATCCTCGTGGACGACAACTTAGACCACTCCCACATACTAATGCAGAACTGGATGGCAGAGTAAAAGGTCTGACAGACCGAATCTCTGAAAAGTGGAAGCCTAGGGCTGATTGGACTTGCATTAATCAATGCATTCAACAGGAAGGTGAAACAGTTGATAGATATTATGCTAGACTGTTAGAGTGTTTTAATAACCACTGTGGAATGCAGATACCAGAAAACCAGACACAAGATTCCTCATATGAACAACAGTTAAAGAATGCATTCTTGAAGGGTAGTATAACTCCCATTAGCAGCTTTATTACAAAGCACATGGTAGATCATCGAACAAGTAGATTACAGCCATTACTTGAATATGCTAGACATGCAGAAAGACATTTTAATAGTAAAAGAAAAAGAAAACTCAAGTATTTTCGCAGAAGATGGGTCAGAAGTATTTGTAGTGCAAACTGGGAGAAAGGGTAAGAAAAATACCCAGGAAATAAACAATCTGACAAGCGATCAGAAGATTTTGAAGAAAGAAAGAAAAAAGGTGAATGTTTTAAGTGCAGGAAAAGGGACATTTAGCAAGGGATTGCAGGCTGAATAAGAAGGTGACTACAGAAAATAAGGAAGATGAGGAATGACTATATGATAGTCAGGAATCATTGAATGAAAATAAACAGGAAGAGACAAGTGCAAATATGATAGCAGGAGTAGAGGATGTGACAGAAGGGGTAGAGGATGTACATGAATTCGCAGACATAAAAGAAGATGAAATTTTGGACTTAGCTCTATTGAGCTTAGAGCTTTACTTAGCAGACACAAAACCGGAAGAGACGCTTCTGGTAGAGGGAAGGGAAGTTAAATTTCTGTGTGACTCAGGGGCTTCACGGACCCTGATACACCCTTCCAAGTTACCGGAAGATTCAGAATCACCAGATTATATACTAGTGAAGGCAGCTAATGGACAGCTGTATCACTAAGCTGTGGAGCGTTCTTTTCAATGGCTAACATAAACTTCCATAAAAATCACTTTGAAGGTGGCTACCTGTGAAGCTGACTGCATTCTGTCTACGTTACCCTTCTCATAAGCCCTGTTTTCATCTTTCCATCTAACAAAAGATATCTTTGATTAGTCCTGTATCACACAACGTGAGAATCACAATTACTCTTGCAGATGGACAGAAGTAACAATAAGTTTGATCTGGCTGCATACGTCTCTCCATTTCTCACACTCCATGCTTTGACCTTTCTATTTTTGATGTCTGTCCAAAAAGGTATGTTAGATATTACACAGCCATCAACATACATTGCAGAGGGAAGTGTGCCCTTTCATTAATTCCCTTTGATATCTTATTAGTAAATGCTGTTAGAATTTATGATTTCTTTTTTTTTAATTTTAATAAACATATAAGTGAATGCATTGCAAAGTAAATTAATTTTTCATCCACTACCTTCATGCCTATACACTTTTCAACTCCATTAGACTTTCATATTTCATAATGCTCAGATACTAGATGGCTCATAAAACAGTGTTGCTTGATGTGGTTTTTACACAAAGCAGACTAATATTTACAGATTGTATTTGCTTATGGGACATCACAATACAGTACAGTAGCTTGTCCTGAATTACTCTCCTAAGAGCTTTGAGTGGTATACGGTCATCCATAGATACACAGTCATATAAAAGTACCTTTCCTCAACTACATCCTAATAGCACTACACAAGTTAAATACAGTTGGGTAAGTTACACTTAACAAAACTTTCATGTTAGAATGATCACTGTTGCTGTGACCTTACCGATAGGTGTGATATCCTACCCAGGGATTCATACCCATCTGTCTTACACAGCTTCAGGGCACCTTACATCTGTCTAAACTGTCAGCTAATACCAGCAGAGATGAACAATACACACCTTTGTGACACAAGACATTCTCATCTTTATTCCCAGCACACAGAGAGGGAGAGAGATAGGGATGATGAGCTGTGAAAGTACAATGGCAAGAACAACAACACATAAATGTATACACACTTGCATAACCGATACCCCCAAATACAAGCGGCATGGAGATTCGGTGACCACCACTGCAGTATTCACGACTCAAACTTGTACTATTTTGGAAAGTTGGCTTATGCTACTGTACTATGTACATTATATTTATGAGTACTGCATCACCCTTAGCTATATGGATCAACCATTCAAGCATAATACATTACAATCATGTAAGGAGAGTCCAGAAGCACCACTCACAATGCTACTGCAAAAGCCTTATCTATACTGAGATGAAGAAATTAAGCTTAAAGTGATTCCCCAGTGCATGTACAGAGGACCGTGTTGTTGCTTCGAGAACACTTTGTCAGTCAAACCCTTTTCGAAAACACATAACTGAAGCCTAAGCCCTAGGCCAGTCTATTTTGCCCCTGCCTGAAGGAAGTTTGTTATTCAGAGTACAACAACTAATCAACTTAAACACCATTTAGAACAGCCGCTACTTTGAAACTGGTTATCCATTCTTACCTTGACATTAAATGAGAAATTGATACAAAGATCTGAAAGATTTTGCTCTGTAAATATAGTACCTGTGTTGTCTGTGGGCATCCAAGGTAGGAGTATCCTTTCTCCCCCATTTTAGGTTCACCTAAGAACATGGACAGATGGATAGTTTGGTGTAAAGTGAACTCTGATACCTGTTAAGGCATACAATAACGTTGCTTTATCCAAGATACCTTGTTCCTATGAACAGTAACATCAATTTTACTCAACAAAAGGAGCTACAACTCAGATACCCTTATTGCAAATGTCAGATGAATCATTACAGCTATTTTCCATGTTCAGAGATTCAAGTAACACAGATTAGATGGCTCACTAGGAGCAATTGTTACATTCGGTAAATAAAAAATCGGATTAGAAGGAGGAGAAACCTTTCCTCTTGGAGGCTTCTTACTTCCAAACCTCTTTCAAGAACAGTGTTTGACACAAGACTCCATTGAAGGAGATGGATCCATGTGCAGACCTACCTTATTATCTGATAAGTGAAATTTGACAGAGGAATAATAGCGGCCATTGCATAGGAATGCAGACTAATACTGTAAAACCGTGAGAACAACTCGCCATGAAAGGTTATCGTTTTTGATGGTTGGATAAGCTAGTGAAGCTTTTCCATTTCTGTAAAATATGAGTTTCTAGTACAGTGTTTTCTAGACTCCCATTATGTCCTGCTTGCCCACAGTACACAAGAGCATTAAAGGAATTAGTAGCCCCTTATTCATTCAGTTAATTTAAATAGATTTATGTTGCGGTGCATTCAATAACCCCTCTTCTTGTTTGAGAAGGTCTAGTCTCTGCGTAAGCTTGTAATTTCCCATGGACATTTGGAAAATAGAAGATATCCCTGATTGCATAGGCAAGAGGGTAGCCACTTCAGTGATTATGGGGGTTGCTTTGAAAATTTCACTCGTACCTTCAATATACTTGGACAGTGTGGACAAGTCTGCTTTGATATTCCTGTCCAAATTGGATAAAAGACATCTGTCTTCCAGGCCTATAGCAAAAGGTCCTGGGACAGATTTTTGAAGTTTGCTTATTAATTGAGGAGGCAATAAGGCCTACTTGAGAAACTCCACACAGAGACATAATTTCTGGGAAGACACCCTTGCTTGCTTTCAGGAGTTCATCCACCTTGCTAGTCAACCTGTTTTTGTGCTTGGCACGTGTCATGATGTTATTGCTAACTGTTAGATCATCCACACACTTTAAGATGTAGTTCATCAAACCTGTCATCACAACCTTACAAATGTTTTCTTATTGGCTAAACAAAGTGATTTCCAGACATGGTTTGACTTGTGGGACAAACTGCTCAAGCTATGTCATAACTGCAACATGAGATTGAATTAGAGTTTGACATTAAATGACCCTATTAGGGGCAAATACTTGGTCAGAATAAGTGCAGTGTAATTGTAAATATGAGCAATCCATGACTCAGCAGCAGGTCTATCAGCAGTGAATGGCTTTGGCCCCAGGGGTCACATAATGCAATGCAGGGAAATACATACAACACTGTCAAGCACTGCGTCTACACCATACAAGTCCACACAACTTCATCATTTTTAGTTAGTATTGAAAGAGCAGTTTTCAGCTATCTGTGGCCTGCAATCAAGGCAACAATGGCGGAATGCATCTTACACCCTGCACTTATATCTAGTTCTCATGCTGCCTCATCAGTTGTTTATGGTAGGGAGGCATCACATGCACAGTGGGTAAATCAGACACAGAACAACAACAATGAGCAATCTTGGGAGGTGCAAGTGCAATAATTTTGAAACATAGCTGACAAACAGAGTTTTATAACATGGCTATGACTCTTTTCTTTTATATTGCAGAGCTAGAACTGTAACGTAACAGGAAGCTTGGATAATCAGATATTCAAATATGGAGCAATTGCAGATGCAGGCAGTATGAGAAGTACATTTTCCCAGTGAACTCAGGCATGTGAAAGATGACCACAGCTTTGGTATTTTGAAATGGCCTCAGTCCAGGCTTAATCTATGGGAAACGTGAAAGACTTGGGGGACAGATGCACTCAAATTTGGAATGATATCACTGATGTCACGTGCCATATCATGTATTGGTAGTGGTAATATTGAAAAAAAATAGCATATTAAACAGGCCACAACCACAATTTTACTGTTATTTGGTGATATCTGGATTCAAATGGCCACAGAGGTGCAGCCATATCATTTACAGTAATGTGAAGTATTACACACAGCACAAATACCACAAAGCTCATTATTATGACATTGTCTGTGAGGTTTACGTGGCACAATACAAATAAAAGGTAAATAGCCAGAAAAATTGTCATGCTGATGATGTTCGGTGCTATTTTTTCAGGGATGGAACCTTTTCATGCAGATGAAGGGGCAGTGCGCTGCAGTAGCTAAGGAGAAGTCATTGTGCAGGATGAGAACTGTCTTTCTTCTGTGGTGGAATGCACATCTGTCAAAGGGAGTGAAAGGTAGTTGTGGGTGGGTGGGTGGGGGCCGTCAATGATTAGCCACTGATACCAAACAACGAGTATATAACTTACCACTAATTAGCTAGGTGACTTTTATCAGATTGTAAGTCAGTGTATTTGTGAAAGAAAAGACGATTTCAATTTGGGTTTGTAAAAGGCAGATCATGTCTCCTAAACCTGATAGACTTCTTTGAAGCAGTCACCAAAGCCATGAACGAGGGTAAGGTGGTTCACACAGCCTATCTAGAACTTGCCAAGGCTTTCGACACCATCCCCCACTCTGGAATTATAGATAAACTCACTAAACTAGGTATAAATCCCTATGCCACAAGATGGGTTGCCAACTGGCTCACTGACAGAACCCACACTGTGAAAGTAGAAGACTCCAAATCCAACTTCAGACCAGTGACAAGTGGTGTACCACAAGGTTCAGTCCTGGGTCCTGTCCTGTTTGGTATCTACTTCTCTGAAGTACAGGCTAACACAGAAGGTCTTTGGCTAATGAAGTTCAAAGATGACTGCAAACTAGGAGCCATAATCGAAACACCTAACGATGTGGACATCCTACAAAAGGGCCTCACTGAGACAGATGCCTGGTGTGAAAGCCATGGCCTCAAGCTCAATGCCAAAAAGTGCATTGTCATCCCCTTTGGTAAAACTCTGTACCCATGAACTACAACATAGGCGGTAGTATACTTAACACTGAAAGTGTTATAAGAGACCTTGGGACACAGGTGGACAGTAGTCTCTCCTTTGATAATCACATCGCCACAGTAGTCAGGAAATCCTTCTATGTGGCACACCTCATCACAAAAGGTTTCTCATCCAGGAAAAAAGTGGTAATTGTTCCCCTCTACTCATCACTCATTAGACCCATTATAGAGTACAATGCCCCTTTTGGTATGTACCTCACAAGACATTTACAGCTGGAAAGGCCGCAGAAATACCTCACAAAGAGGATTACCGGCCTCAATCAGCTGCCCTACGCAGACCGTCTCAAAAACTCCAGCTATACTCCGTCGCATATTGCCTACTCAGAGGTGATCTCTGCCTAACATACAAAGCTATGTCAAACCCAGAGCTGTTGGACATGCTCCACTTAAAGAAATCCCAATCCCTCCGAGCTACACACTCTAGGGACCTAAACCTTGTCACCATAATAAACAGAACATGCCGGAGGGATAGATTCCTGTCTCAGAGACTTCCCATACTCTGGAATAAACTACCTATCTATATCAAACAAAGCTCCTCATTAGCAATCTTCAAGAAAAATCTTGATGATTGGATGGGAAATAGGAAATTCACCCCGGGGATCACTTCTGTGGCTCTGCTCGACAGTGGCTCAGGGAAA